>NW_019737397.1:218496-226765 GCF_002891405.2 Cryptotermes secundus
ATCAATATTATTGCTGTACTACTAAGTTTGAATCTGTATTGAAATATGGTATTATTTTTTGGAATGGGGGCTTAAGGACTCGAAAACTGTATTTAAAATACAGAAAAATTCTAAGAGTGATTAAAGGTGTTAATAATAAAGTATCCTGCAGAAATATGTTTGGTGAATTTAAAATTTTAACTGTTACCTCGTTATATATATATATTTTATAATAATTTATAGACATTTTATATTACTGATATTTTTCTTTTGGTCATATGTATTTTTTATTGTTATGTTCCTTGTAGCGGATGTTATATTATAGTGATAAATCACGGTGTAAATTTTTTGTGACTTTGACATGTGATGTATTCACTATTATGTTTTGACATGTCCATATTTTCGTCCATAACTTCAGTTATGGACGAAAATAAAGTTGAAAGCAAGTTGGCTGAACCAGTAGCACTTCTAACGTCTATTGGAGGTGCTTTATTTAAGTCTCAGCTGGAGCAGTGACTGTTTTGAAGTTTTTATGATTTTACTGAGTCCAGTAGACAGATACTGGGACCATACCTCAAACTAGGCCATGACCATTTCCTTCCACATCCTTTCCAAATCATTTTCATTTATCATAACATTCTATGCTATACAGTTTGAACTACTGAAAGCACTGTTAAATAGCCCCAAACAGATATACACAGTGTATCAGGAGTTTGATCTATTACAGTTTTCATAGTTTTTTAGTTTGTTAGTTTAGTAGCTGTGATTATAAATTAACCTGAAATGCCAAACTCTAAACTTTTGGGCCCTAAAACTTGAAAAATGCCTGATTAATACCAACCATTTCTATTAATCTTTATATAAAAATAGAGTATGAAAAATGCCAGTACAATTTCATGCACAAATAAGACGATGACAATAGAGCCAACTCCGAACAGTGTTCAGCATATCTGCATAACAGCTCATGGCCCATGAGTAGAGGGAGGCTATTATAACTAGTTAATTAGATGACTGTTGCAACTCTGCCAGTAAAATAAAGTGGTGCTTATGAAGTAGTGAAAATAAGTAGGAATATCTGCAATCACGAGCATTGTTTTTAACGTAGAATTAATTTTGTGGCACGATCATTTTGTGTGTTCATAATGCAGGAAGCTTTTATTACAGAGTATTTACTACATGGAGCAGAAATACTAAATATATATTTGTGACATAACCAACAGTTTTCAGTTATGTAGAGATCATCTTGATGTGGAGGGTTTGCTGTGTATTTGTGTGCTGGTATGGAAACCGACATGTTAATGGGTATACCACAGACAGATTCAATAATTCTTTTCCAGGATTTGATGTTTTCTACCATTTTAAGTTTTCATGTTTGAGTATGAATACATTTCTAAAAAGATATGCTTTTTAAGTTTTGGATTCTCTTCACATATGTACAGGTATTCCTTGACTTCTGCATCAGCTGTTTTCCAAACGGGCGAGAGTGCATAAATCAAACATAGTTTCTCTTTCTACCCTTGCATTCCACTCTGCCACTTACACAATACTCTTCTTATCCTGCAATTGAAATTCGTCTAATTTAGTTGAGCACATTAAAATGAAAATACATTTTATGAACTCATGGGTAATGAGGCGTACCTGTATGCAAGTTACTTCAATATGTACAGAGAAACAGTGAGGTGTGTGTATGTATAAAAATCATGATAATAGTGTTGTTCACTTTATGTTGTGATTTTCAACCCAGTTTGTTAAGTGGACTTCACAGGTTCCAGTACAACATAAAATCATGGAGGATAATGTGGGTATGTTGGGTACATTTTTAAATATTTAATGCTTGTTCAAGTGAACTTGCTGGTCTCCAGGAGTTAAAAGTAGTAATGTCAGACTTCTTTGAATGGTCACTATTCTGGCTAGAAAAATTAAACTAACATCACAGATCATCAGTATTGATGTTACAGTATTGAATTATTAGAAAGGGTTTTTGACCTACTTTTCATTACATCTATTACTCGTATTTTCTCAATAATGACATCTAGTGTCTCTTTCTACATCACCAGATGTAAGGTACAGGGGTATCACTATTTAAGGTTCCAATGGGGAACAGCAGATATACACAGTAATTGATGAAAACCTTAAGTAGAAGAAATTAACATTTATTGACTTGGGATCGTTGGAATTGAGTGTTAATTGCTGGAAGACTTTAAATTAAAGAATAGTAAATTGGGGTTTCACTGTATTTCATAATAATAATCACTTAATAAACACTTAATGAAACTGCCTTCTCAGAGGATTTATTTTATTCTTTCATTTCCTTTACAAAAGCAGTATAAATGGGAATAATAGTTATACAGTATTGAATACATTTGTGTCCCCAAAAGTAATCAGTAAGGTTACAAATTTTATATATTTCATATAAGATGTTTTTGTTATTGGTTTTCATGAGTTTTGTCATAAAAGTTAATAAAGTAAGTGCATAAAGTCAAGAGGTCATGCCTTCATTTTTGTGTTTTACCTCAAAAACTGCATGATTGATTTCAGTGAAGTTTAATATTGGAGGGCTACGCTAAAATTTATCATGTAAGTTTAACTTTTATTTGTACTGTTTCAATGTAACACCTGTTTTGCATGAAGCAAAAATCAACCTATGTTGGTTTTCTCAAAGAGGCTCATTGTACAGGAAATGTATGCATGACATAAATTGTGTATTTCTTCATATCCATAACTGTTACTACCAATATTTTAGCATGGTGAATATTTAATAAAATATGTCAAGAAATACTTTGTAACTTGTATGTGTTATTTGTAGTACTGCTGGCTGAATAATAATAGATTTGTATCTGTAATAAACGAACATAAAGGTGAGTGAGGTATACAGAGTGGCAAGGAATACACCTGGAAAATATGTGTACTCCAGATTCGGGTCTGGAATACAGCTTTCCATGCTCTGTAATTTTACAAAGTCACTGAACTTGTCAAAGGCACCAAAGTATTGAGTTATGTGCTGATATTAACCTTTAAGCACCGGTCTTCTGAAATGGTGGTAAGCTTGAGCTGGCCGGAGTTTATTTAAATGCCCACTGCTGGGGCGTGTTTAAATGCTTGTTGCTACTCTGCGTTTAAATGTCCGTTCCTGTTAGGGCGCTTAAACAAGTTTAAGCAGTGTGTTTAAAAATGCTGTATCTAACTCAATTTCTATGATAAATGGATGGAATTAACTTTGTTTGTATCAGCAAAGAACATAGTGTCGCATATTATAACGGAAGATCTGAAAATTTGTATACAAAATGCTATACTCTATTTTCAATTTTATTCTTTTAATTTTCATGCGTACTGCAAAAATGGATTCCCAGTTCTTCACAGAGTTGTTCTGCATTTTAAATTCATTTCTGTTTGTAACACTTGACAAATTGTAGCAGTCCCTGGTGTCATAAAACAGATGGAAGCAATAAAATCATTTGGTCTTCTGCTAGCACTGCTTACACTCTTCGGATTTTCGAATCATTTGACTAAAGGACAGAAGAATGAAAGAAAGGCAATTCAAGAAAAAGCATCAAGGGGTCCCTTCTTCAGTGCTAAGACCTTCCATTATAGCTGCAAGAGATTATTGCCCTTTCTATGGTCATGAGCAGAGAGTTGCATCGTGGCTGAGATACAGAGTGCGATCTGTTTTCTGTGCTTTCATAGTGAAATCGAATACTGTAGTTTAATTTCAGCCTATATATACATCAAGCTGATAACAACAAAAAAGGTATGTACATCGAATTTTACTATATATTTTTAACTCATTAATCTGCAGAATCTGCAATAAACGTACTGGCTCATGGATGAGTTTGGGCATAACTCATACGTATATTCTGTTTTGCTGTTGTTCACTTAGGTATCATTTTAATTCCTCTGTTATGGTTTTACTCAAGTCTGTCTGGTAATTAATACATTTAAAAATAAATATTTAGGACTGTGCATGCGCTTCTACTAGCAGCGTGGGCGCATGCTTCCACTAGCTGAGTTTAAATGCCTGACTGGCCAAAACGGGGTACTTTGGCCATGACGACCATACTCATCACTGGCCCGATCGGGGCACTTCGGACGTTAAAGGTTAATATAACTCTGATCCTGTAGAATTAAATCAGAATTCAAATTTATGCACAGTAGGTAGTCAACCATGTTTGCTAATCCATAAGCCTCAAGCAAAGCATTACTTACTTACTTACTTACTTACTCATGGAGCTGAGCCATTCTGGAGGAGCCACCAATTCTGCAGCTACTCAAGAATTTCCCAGCATTTTATGCAACCTGAAGGTTCATTACCGTGTTCACAAGAGCCCTCTACTGGTCCCTATCCTGAACCAGATCAATCCAATCCATACCATCCCACCCTATCCCTCTAAGATCCATTTTAATACTGTCCACACACCAACGCCTTGGTCTTCCCTGTGGTCCATGTTAGGTGGGTCCCTTTACACCATGGCATGGCACATCCTCATGTTGTGGATGGATGGGACGCCCTCCAGTTTTGGAGGGAAGCTGCGAATATATTGAATAAGCAGTCGTGGACAGCCGACAAGGGGTGGTCCTCCAGCTTGGGGGTTGGGCGTGGGGCCAACAACTCCCCACCGTAAAAATAATTATGTTACGAAAATGAACACAAAGCCTCAGACCTGGACAGATTCCTCAAGCAATACCTATTGCTATTATTTAAATACTGGATGTTGCATTACAATACTTTGTGTTTGAGTAGTATCAGCTATGAATCTTATCCTAGTACCAGTTGTCCTGAATAAGGCTTTTTGTGCTATTCATCAGTCTCTTGTGTTTGAAACAGTTACCAGTGAGCAGCCTGTTGTCTTTTACAGTATTATGTGCATTTTCTGAAATCAGCCCCTCACTTTCACATCCATTGCCCTAATAATGTGTATGTTTTTTCCTCCAATTTCAGTGGCTATTTTCATAATCCAAAATTACCAGGACTGACCTTGTCTCTCTCCAGAGTCAGTTGATAGGTGTCTGTCATATTGTGAGCTTATATTTCATAACTTGCAAGATGATATTGATGTATCCACCATAGATTTACAACTGAAACTAATTATCATCTTCGAGTAATAAGATTACTGTATTCTGCAATATGACACCATGGAACACCAATTTAGTGTTCTTAATTTAAGGTTTTCTCTTGTCTCATGTTCAGTTTCAGTAATCACAAGTCAATCTCAGTATTAAATTACCTCCATTTAAGAGTTTTCCCAGTTTAGTGTTCAAATGCACTGCTCCCTAAAGAAACCTTAAATGGGGGGTTCACCAATGATTCACAGGAACAAGTTGTCTCCCATTTTGCCCCCTGAAGATGGAGGCAGCATGTTACTCTGAAATTTCGGTCAATTACAAGACATCACATCCTAGGAGACCATAGCTTTCCTAGTCACTACCATGAGAACCCCAAACCTCACTACATGAATGCTGCATGACTATCAATTTATATCTCCCGCTTCCTTTGAATCCGGAGAATAGTAATCAGTGGTACTGTAGGACACGCTTATTTTTAACACCCCAAATACCTGCAGTCCTAGTTTCAGTAATCCCTGTTACGAATCCACATAACTTGCAGAAGGAAGGCGTAACATAATTTGCGTCATATGGAAGATATAAATCCATGGATAATAGCATTGACGTCTGTAGCATCTGTAGCATATAAGTTATTCAAGACCTCAATTCTGTGAAGTCGAGAGCAGAGAGGCTATAACTCAAATATATACCTTATGGAAAGAAGTTTACTTTCTGTAAGTTGTTCACCTGATTTAACCGACATTGTGGCATTACATTTGAAATTAAATTGTCGAGCTCTGAGTCCTCTTGAGTTCCTTGTGCTAATTTTACGTCCAGGCCTGGTGAAGTGAGGTATAGTATCAACGTTACGGCGTGTTTACTAATCTATGTAATTTAATATATTCACAGTGAAGTAAAATTGAAATATGTTTTGAACTATTCACTTTCAATTTTATTTATAGGTTCTTCAACTTACCATGTCCCAGTTTGCATTTGCTAATGAGCTAAGGAACTGCGTTCGAGTGGACGAACCGATAACCAGAGGGCCAATTCCACGGTGGCAGAAGAAATGCATTGAGGCGTCAAATATAAGGTATGCTTTGTGCAGTATTTAAAGTGATTTCACACAAATTTGGATGGTAGACTTTTAACTTTTTATGAAGCCATCCTCAGTTTAATAATTACTTTTCAGAATGTTGTTGGAAATTAGTGGTTATAGTAAGCAAAACTCAAGTAAGTACTGCATCATAGCTCTCTGATATCATTAGTTTTAAGCATGTTGTAATTATAGTTTTCTTACATAGAAATGTATACACACGGTTTATTTTTAAAAAATGAAGCAGAGCTAACCGCATATTGATTGAAATTTGTATAAAATGAAATAGGATTAACCTATCCAAACACCCAAACGTGTTATAATTTGCTATTGTGACTTTCAGCTTGTGATGACATCACTGTAAAATGCTCTCTTTTTTATGTCTCACCTCTTACACAAGGTATAATGGGACTGGGGTGGAATAGGCCATTCTACAGATCTAAGGTGGTACCTTAGTTGAGTTTACTTTTAATTTTATACAACAAATTTTTCCTATTCTTATCACAGTTGTGAACATACATAGGTAAGTCAATAAGTAAGTTACAAATGGATACAGAACTTAAACAGATAAAAGTACTGATTTGAAAAATTATTTTATTTCTCAACATAATATCCCTGTACATTGAGGCACTTGTCCCATCATTTCACAAGCCCCTGAAAACCAGCAGCATAAAATTCCTTGAGCTGCTGTTGGAATCAGGTGGTGATTTCCCTTTCTGCAGCTTTCTACAGCTTCACTTTCCTGGAGGATGGTGTCACCTTAAACTTTTTTTGGCAGGTGATGCAGGATGTTTCCACTGCATTGACGCACGTTTTGTCTTGGACTGGTAATGGTGAACCCAAAACTCATCACCTGTGACAATTTGGGCTAGCATGTTGTGTCCTTCATCGTGATAGCAATTGAGATGCTGTAATGCCAGACCCATTCTTTTCATTTTGTGTTGTGGGGTCAGCATGCGCGGCACCCATCGTGCACAGACTTTGTGAAAACCTAACCTGTCATGTGTTATGAGTAGGGTTTGGATCTTTATGCACTAAAAACACTTAAAATATGCCCTAAAAAGCGGAAAAATATGCACCAAAAATAAAGAAATATGCACTTAAGAAACAGGTCAGTTTATTCAGACTTACCTATTTACATACACACATACATACATCAGCGTTTCAGAGTATTCACAAGTGTGCAACTGGCACTGAATGTAAAACTTGTCAAACAACAGTCACAAGACAATCACAGATAAAATCGCAGAAACATCAATTCAACCATAGTTAAAATCTAAACTGAATACCTCAAATAAATAGATACAATGTTACACATTCAATTATAGCAACAAGATAATTAGCAATACATAATAATTCTCCTTCCTTAACTTACACTTACGCTTAATGTCTATATTAATGCCTACTGTGGGACATCCATCAGTCAGCATGCACTCCCCTTCTATTCCTTAGCTGTTGATCCCGACAGAAGAGCAAAAATTCATCAACAGTATATGACGGATTATATATTAGGACATCTCTTATTTCATTTATAAACTGTTTTCTATCATGTACTAAGTTAGATAAATATCTAAATAATAAAATATTTTTATACTCATGCAGTGTTCCCCTTTCTGCCTCATTGCGAGATGTGATTGTAGGACATGTAAATTTCTTTCGTGTCTTGTTGGTCTCTCATAAATTGAATAATTAAAAGTAAAATACTCCAAGTTATTTATCATAAAAGTCATCAGGGATAAAATATATTGAGACACCAGTGTTAATATATTTAACTTTATAAATGCTGGCCTACATGACTCTCTATGTTTCATCCCCATCATTATTCTTCTTTTGTAAGAGAGAGATCTTCTTGGCCTCTGACGAATTACCCCAAAAAACTATTCTGTATCTCATGAGTGAATGAAAGTATGCATGATATATCATTTTAAGTGTTGTAACATTACTGTATGGTTTCATAATTCGTATTGCATAACATGCCTTTCCCAATCTGGGTAACAATGATTCAACCTGTATCTTCCAATTCAAGCACTTATCAATTTCAATGACCAAAAATTTAATATGAGTTTCCTCTTATAATAATTCATCATTAAACTTTAAATGTACAGGCATATTGTCACGATTGATTGTTTCAAATTTTAACACTTTAGTTTTCCT
>NW_019737397.1:227667-229331 GCF_002891405.2 Cryptotermes secundus
ATTCCATGCTCAAAAGATGCATTAAATATGTGACACAATGGTTTACTTATCTCAGTTATACAGTATTTCAATATCTTACTAGAAATGCCATCATATCCTGTAGAATCTTTTGATTTTTGCAACATAAGTATGCTCTTTATTTCCACCTCCGTTGTAGGTATTAGCTTCAGTTCAGGGAATTTATCAAATTTCAAAGTGTCTAAGGCCTCCCATACACACACAGTTTGGCCTCCAGTTCGGCCTGCACAGTTGAAGACTGAAAGGCAAAACTGACTTGTGTGGTGTGGCCGGGCGGCCAATCGTTCGGACTGTTGGCCTGTAGGAATCCCGTCAGTTCTACCTGCAGGATGTAGCACGTGACAGGCGGAATGTACGTGTGTGATGATACCGGCAGGCCAATCCCTTAGTTGCTGCTGCTGTCTCGTGTTCTTCCCTACTGTTTCGCGTTGTGGTCATTTCTTGTGGTATTTTGAAACTTTGTGCTATGGCGACATGGTCGAAGGACTTTTTAGTCGAGTTTATTGAACAATTTCATGGTCATCCTTGCATTTGGAAGGTGAAGAGCAAAGAATACCACAACCGGGAGATGAAAGAGAATGCTTATTTAGCACTGACAGAAAAAATGAAAAAAGTTGACCCACAAGCTAACAAGGAAACTGTGCTGAAAAAGATCAACAATCTACGAAGCAGTTTCAGGAAGGAACGGAAGAAAGTACTGATGGGTAAGAAATCTGGAATGAGTAGCGAAGACCTCTATGTCCCGAAATTGTGGTACTACAAAGATTTGTTGTTCCTGGTAGACCAAGAAGAGGCCTTGGATGGGATTTCAAGTCTTGTTAGTGATATGGAGATAAGTGGTGTAATTAAAAATCAAACTTTTATTGCATGTTAACAATTATAGATTACAATGCTAAACACTAACCCTTCAGCGTAAGCCTAATTTCGAAGGCCCATAAATATGGAATGAAACACACCAGCATGATGACGATTGCACCAGGCTGTTGTGAAAAAAATACGCTCTTATGTTCATGTAACCATATGATTCATGATCCTGCAGCACTGCCAGTCAGTCTAAATAGAACGCGTGACCTCACAGTTATGATGGCCAAGTGACTGTGATATCAACATACCACAAAGATGATATGCTGTGGTTGTGAATAAAGCAAACAAACAATAAACAAAGCCCTGGTTGTTTGTGATTACAACAGAAACATGCTAGGAGTGGATCTGACGGATCAAATGCTACAGCCGTACTTGCTTGAATGAAAGAAGAGTACTAAGTGGTATCAGAAGTTATTCAAGAGACTACTCAATGTAGCAATACATAACGCAATGGTCATATATCGGTGTCTCCCGAATAACAAAAACATGGACACACTAAAGTTCAGACTTTCACTAGCAAAAGGCCTCGTGGAAAAACACGGTTCTGGTGTTCTTCGTCCTGTATACGGCCGTCCGTCAGTTGAGCCGCCGTGTAAAAGACTCACAGAACGACATTTCCTGCAGCGTATTCCAGCCAAAGGAAAAGGGCAAAGCCTAAAAAAAGATGTGTGGTGTGCGCAAAACATTGTAAAAGCAAAGAATCTATTTACTGGTGCAGTGACTGTGAGGCAGGGTTTTGTTTAGATGGATGTTTCAAGAAATTCAATACGAAACTCAAATTC
>NW_019737398.1:0-26685 GCF_002891405.2 Cryptotermes secundus
CTCTTACATTTTCTATGTTTCTCTTTATGGCATTTGTGTTATCCATGAATACAATAACATCATCAAGCGAGACCACAATCTGATGTGCCCCATTCAATTTCAGTCCCATCTGGTTTTCTTGGACCTTTCTGAAAGGCATATTCTAAAACAAATTTGGAAAGCAATGGCAACAAAGCATCTCCTTGTTTCAGACCATTTGCAATACAAATTTGAAAGACTTTTTATCTGCATTGACTTTACTGTAGGTTTCATTTAAATACATTTTAATTAGCCCAACTAGTTTCATGGGTATACCGAACTAAATGAGAAAGGTGTACAGCAACTAACAAACTGACTAAACAACTAACTAACTAATTACTAACTAACTAACTAACTAACTAACTAACTTGCTCTGTAACCAGTCAAGTGCTAAGTCAGAAATGAATTCCAAGTTTTAATGGTGATATTCTGCCTGGTCAGGGCTGTTGCACACCTCAGGGAGCTGTGATTGGTTGAGTATGTAGCAAAGGTGAAATGATGACTAGCAGAAGAAAACAGAAGACATTTGTAGAAACTCCTACTCTATTGCCACTTTGTACACCTGAAATCTGACATGAAGTTGCTTGGGATCAAACATCTGTGTTAACTAATTTGCCTACTATTTATTCAGTGGGCTTCTTTTATGCGCATAAAACAAAATAAATTTATTCACATAAAAATGTCTCAGAATTATCACAGAATTCCTGTGTAGGTTTAGTACATCTGTTCTCAAATAACAGAACATTCTGCTTTCCTTTTGTTGACATTTCACAACCAGTAAAGTAAGTATGGAATGCCACCTTATAGCCAATGAAGTTTTCCAGTGGATTCAGTATGGTACATCAGTAGTTTTAAATCCTTCTGACTGTGAAATCCCACTCTTCTGGAAGACTAGGATTAGTGATCTATGAATAGAAACACACCTGATTGAGCTGAATGCTGCTGCCAATTGCTATCAAAGTTATTGGTTTGCTTCATGCTGTGCGACAAACGAAAATGTAGATGAAGCAACTCTTTAATTTTCCTCTATACAGAGTGATTTTTTTGGAAAATAATTCTAGAAAGGAAGCACACTCTTTTTATATACTGTAGCTTTGCATAATACCAGAGATTCTCATGAATTGTAACCTTAATGGTTACTGCCTCATGGTATGTGACATCATGTAGTCTGACAGATAGTTACAAATACTTTGGAAGAATGTATTGCTGCCATGCTTAGTCCACAACCTTGAAGTGTGACTTGTTTCATATAAAATAATACCATGACGTGGATGGCGCAACAGGAAGTAGGGGTCACGTGAACTCTGCGTTCTCGTGAGTGGCATCACATACCCCCACTCCTTCCATCATTACGCGACACTCGGTAAACACACCCCCACTGCGGTGACGTAACAGCATATAAGCCGCTGCCACTGCTACGGTAACAGGCCAGTAAAGAGGCACCGCGGTGACATAACAGGTCACACAGCGGTTACTATGTGACAACAGGGAAGAGTATAAAAGGCTGGCTGAGCGGTGTGTAAGGCAGTGTGTGATTAGGAGTGACAGAGTGTGGATTGTGAAGTCACCGGGTGCAGTGGAAATCCAGCAGCTACGAGTTAGGTTGTATTGAGGGCATGGCAGGGACTCCAGCATGAAAAGTAATTGTGATACTGCCAATGGCAGTAATTGAGAAATTGTCAATTGTGTAACTGTAAGAGCGAGTAGAATGAATTCGCTTGATCCAAAACGGCGTGAAGTTATTTGTCATGTGTCACATACCCAACACGTGACAATACGTTGGGTTGTGAACAGAGCACAGTGTTTCAGAAACTGAAGGGAGGGGACGCATACTCAGTTATGTGTGTCATGGTCAATCTCAGTCGATAGTTCAGTGACTAAGATCAGCTTTTTCTAATTGACTCATCTGAACAGGTACCTGTCCACCTTTTTACCTGGAGATAGAAACAAATTCAGTTTCCAAAATACTGTATCCTCTGCACAAAACTGGGTAATGGACAAACTCGGGAAAGCCGTTAAGCCCAAGTGTACTGTTTCTTCATAATAACCATTTAGAATGGAATAATCCATTGGTTTAGACTATTGTACTTTTAACCAGTATCCATTAATTTAGAACAGACCCATATTTATAAGTAAAATATAGTGCAATTGTTATGACTGTACCGTATTTCCCCAGGTATAATGCCAGACTGGAGCCGGACCCATCGTTTGAGATGTCCCTCGTCTTATGTTTTTGTATTGGAATCCTGTGGCAAGGGAATTTTCCGAATCCCAACCTGTGAGTAACAGAACGCATAGAACTTTCTTATCTCGTTATAACAATGCATTCTATTTTCTGTGTTTGCTGTTTCACTTCCTGTAACAGGCCTTGGAGGCCCATAGGGTTCTGAAACTTTGAGGCTCCCACATTTTCTAGATGGTCAGCTTACAGATGGCAGTGAGGATGTCAGCCTTACGCATCAGCAGGCTGTAAGATTGAGAGGTCAGAGTCGAGTCACGGTATGGTCAAGAATTTTCTCTTCTCCACATCATCCACACCGGCTCTGGGGTTCACCAAGCCTCCTATCTAATGTGTACTGGGGGCTCTTTCCCCAAGGATAAAGTGGTTGGGGCTTGAAGCTGACCACTCACCTCCAACTAGTGCCGATGTCAAGAAAAATGTGGATCTATACATCCGTTCCACCATACACCTTTGTGGCTTAGTGCTTAATTTGTTAAGTACAGGGACATCTTTACCTTTCCATACCTTTACTGCTTCACTTCTCATGTTCTATGGATATGCCGAGGGTGTGTGCCAGAGTCTGTCAGGTTGCTGTGGAGAAGATGGAAAGCTCTTGCCCATGCCAAGAATTGAACCCTCTGTCACCATCCTGTATGCTAGTCACGGTATTAACTAAGCTGTTGAACTTAGCGTTGGTTTCAGACATTCTCTGGATTGCTGGTGTGTTTGAAGCAAAGTAGGCATATACCTTCTTCATGGACTACTTTTGTTAGTTGTGACTTACTTTTGTTTCAGGAAGTATTATTCATGGGTGATGCACTCACTGTACATTTTAGCAGTCTTGGTCCTTACTTATGCGCCACTTCTTCATCTGCTTGGCTCGACAATAACTGCAGCTTTTGTGGTAATTGTGCTACATCAAGTATTGGCTGGGTTGGTAGTAACTTCAGCCCCCAAGGAAAACCCATCAGTCGAAAATCAGTTGCCTTCTTCCATGATTGATAAAGATGCGTAAACTGTTTATATTTTTAATACACTTGAAAACAGTGTGGTTTTTACGGATTCAGTATTTCAGATGACTTTAAATTGAATGGAATGAGACAATTCATCAAATCCACAAACATAGCTGTTACTTTGGATGTTGTCCACCGTCTTGAGTTCTTTCTAGCACAACCTTGAGGAAACTAAATCTGTTTCTATCATCATGTGTATGCGGGAAAGGTTTCTACTCAGTTGAGTCCATTAGGAAATCCTAGTTTCAGGTCCAGTAACCAATATTGGCTCTTTCTAATGACCTTGATTGTGTAGGAGCCTTTCCCCCCTATATCTTATGACAGAAACAGATCCATTTTCTGAAATATTGTGTTTGAAAGAACTCATGATGGTGGTCAGTGTGCAAAGGAAGATTGTGTTTATTGCACATCTAATGAGTTGTCCTAATTCTTGCCAAAATTTTGTTCATCTCTGTCTCTCTTTCATGTCATAACATTGTGATTTTGAAATTAGTAAGGGTTAGTAATTTTAGTGAAATGAGAGTGTAGTGTCATAGTCTTTGTAGTTGTGTGAGAATTTCTTTTATAATAAAAAATAGCAATATTAACATGTCAGAAGTATGTAACTAAACTATGTTAAATATATGAAGTGAGAATTTGCAGAAACTTTGATAGTATTAAATGTGACTGAAATTTTATATGCATGTGAGCAAAGAATTTGAATACAGGGAAATCTAATTCAAACGTTATGCAAGAGACTGACAGATCAAAACCTTATATATATGGAAATGTGTTGCATGAATTGAGGTAAAACTAAAAAATTTAAAAAACAAAACATTTTCATCATTGTTGTTATTAAAGCTAATTTTATGTATTTTTTTAAGGTACATGCCAGTGGTTGATTCATTACATTGCAGTCCTGTTTGATTTTGCTCCATTTTCCAAAGTACATTCAGTGAACACAGACTTTCAGGAGTTGAAAACAGCTGTCTTCTGGGATGTGATGCCTTACAGTTTGTTACACCATTTTCATCATTTCAAAGAAACTTGGTTTATCCCTCTTCAGGATAGAAGATGGCGGAAGCAGGTTCCTTTAAATCATTCATAATTATGTACCATACTTCACATCCTGGACAGCAGTAATCTTCATAGCCATTGCTGTTAAAACCTCAAATCCCATACTTCACAAGATGGCTCTTGTAATATACACCAGAGAATGGACAACATCCAAAATAATTATGATTTAAAGATGGATATCAACATACTACATCAAAGTTGAAATGGATTTTGTAGAATTTGAAGTCCTCACAGCAGTGGTTATGAAGAATCTTCTGGGATACAGTGCTGTGTAGTCCACTGCTTGCTACCTGCTTCCTGCAGGTTTTTTTCTTGGCTTATTCTTTGTCCCTGAAGATGGCGACATGTTCCTGTAAAATGTTGGTTGACTTTCACCAGGTTACACAGTGTTATATCCCAGAAGACAGAACTCTTCAGACTGTTTTTTGATCATATCCCTCAAAGGCTGTGGGGGCTGTAGCTAGGTTTGTAGTTCAAGATGGAACTCATACTGAATCAAATTTCACATTTCTGTAGGGAATGCATGTCCACATTCCCAAACAGTTCTATATTCTGTGAACTAATAAATTAATGTAACATGCTGTTAACATTAAGCATTCCTCTACAAAACTAATTGGCATATTGATATGTAAATTGAAATAATGATCTCTCTACATTAGGCTACTCTTTTGAACAACCATACCTCAGAAAGCAGTAGAGATAGAAACATGAAAGAGAGTGTATTGTACCACGTAGTTTTTCCTTGTGCATATTCATAAATGTTTTGTGTGGTGTCCTCACATAATATGCAGTCTGCCATCTGCCCCACATTAAATGTGGTAACCACTGGAACAGTTCTTGCTCCTGATTCATCATGGGTTCATTCTAGGTGAGATCATTCATTTAATTCTTGACATAGCCCAACAAGAAGAAGTCTGCTGTGGTCAAGTCAGGTGACCAGCAGTACCAATCCAGGCATCAAGAAAGGCTTGCCATGGCCCGTGGGCAAATGCAGGTCTTAAAGAAATTCTGTCAGTTCAGTTTGCTACTGATGTGGAACTTTGCATCATCACCAACCTGTAGTCAACTGGCTGTTGAAAATACAACCTAATTTAGAAAGATCCTATCAATGATGTGCAGTCAGTTCAGTGAAACATGTTCGGTATGGTTATCATCAAGTATACTACAAAGGTGTATTGAAGAAAATATGTTGTGTTATATATATTGCCTCAATCCATGATATATATGTGAGAATGTTCTAAAAAGGAATGCAATACAAAATAAAGTTCCATTCCTGTCATAAAGGTCCAAGAAATATGTTTAAAATGACATTTTATTTTGTTTAATTTTTGTTTAGTTTTCATTAATTTTAATGACTTTGCTGCTTTAAATGGCTCTTCTTATCTTAATTGTACCATGACAATTGTGTCAAACTTCTGTCATTGTAGGCGAACTACAGCCATGCCCCAGAATTATGTCACCTAAGGTTCCAGCCTGATGCCATAAGTCCAAAATGTCTGCAAGTCAAAGGGACTGTCTTGCATCTTATGAACATTTTAATATTCACTTAATCAGGGAGTGTAACACAATAACAAAGATGCAAAGCGAACCATGTTTGTAAACAAACTGAAGACAGTGATACCAGTAGTTGGAAGCCGACTGGGTGGTAGCATCCTACCACTAAAGAGCTGTAACTGTGGGGAATGGTGGAAATTGAAAATGTCTCTAAATCAAAGAGCCGTAACTCTGGGTATGACTCTATTGATGGATTTATTTAAAGGTAGTTTGCTTCCATATGTTTGCTCATGTAAGAAACATACAGACATAATAAACTTGCATCTTAGTTCAGTAGAATGAGGCTCACAAATTTCTGACTCGTGGTCTAGCGTATATGTCACATAAGTTTGTTGTGTCAAAACTCAGTCTGTGTAAGTAACTGTTGTTATATACATTTTGTAGAAAAATTTTGTAATTCTGAAGAAATTAAAGATAAGTGGTTTGTGGAAGTATATTTGATGTACTGAAATTCTTACAGTAGTCCTGTATGTAGCATTCATTTCCTGTCACCTCTGATTTTTCTTTGTTTTTATATTGTCATGTGTTAGTGGCTCAGCATGGGGTTTGGATTGGTAACTGGATTTATTCAACACTTATAAATTATAACTACAAGTAATTATAACACTCTCACTAATTCAAACACTTGACTTCTTACTACAGCACATGCAGTGTCTTCTCAGTTTGCTGTGGTTTCAGTAGTCATTGATCGGCAGGGAATGCCAACAATGGGTGTCACTCTGCTTCTGTACTCATGCTTTCGTTGGATGACTGCTGGCTTGCAGCTGTTGACTCAGCTGATGAGTAACTCAAAAATTCAAAATCAAAGTCAAAGATACTTTCTGACTGCTGGTTTATCGTCAATTGGTTTGTCTTGGCACCAAGCCACTTGAGACTCACGACCAGACATTTTTTTTTCAGCAAAACCTTTGCATATATAGTCCTTATGTAACATCCCCTCTGATGAGAAGAAGTGTTTGTCTCTTGTGAATGTGCTTGACCCTTCATCAAGTGTACATATTGCACATGTAGGATGTTACTGAAAATTCTTCCTTATGCACTATATACAAGTCCTCTGTCAGCCCAGGCTTTGCCGAGCAAATCATTTCTATCTTACCTTTTGCTACAATGATAAGTTAGACACTTGAATGGTCATAAGCTTGACCAGTGTCAAGTTTAAGCCTCTTATATTTTATGAATAATTCTTGTCATCTGTGCTCGCTATATTGCCTGGCCACAGCCTGCATGGAAAACGTCATTCCCAACAATGTCTTTGATTGTTGTGTGCATATCCGTTGTGAGAGAAGGGTGTGTACCGCGTCCGTTGCCTTGACACAGATCATGTAACCACATCACAGTATTGCCAATTTTATTCTTTTGTTACTTCATGCTGCATAAGGAGAACTGCAAATTTGTTTTTAAAGTTTATGTTACTATTGTAATGATCATCTTACCTTGTTTACCACTTTACCTATATTAACATAAAGACCTAAAACTTGGAATTTATGAAGACAAATGAAAGCCAAATCCTTGAAGTAGCTATAAAATTTTTGGGAAGTATGTCTTCTGGGATGTGACATTGTATAGTCTGGTAGATGTTTACTGATATTTCAGAAAAATATGTTGCCTCCATGTTCATATTCAAAGATGGATGTGGTGGGTCACTCCACAATGTCCATAAGCCTCTACCAGACTATATGGTGTCACATCCTAGAAGTCAGTAAACTTCATAATTACTGCCATAAGAACCTCAAATCTCAGATGTATTTAGGGATAAATAAGAAGGGATGGGATTAACTAAGTAACTAATCAACTAACTCCATAGAGCCAAGCCCTCAGCCACCAAGGAAATTCCCAATATTACCAACATTTTATAAGACCCGGAGGTTCATTACTGTGTCCAGACGAGCTGCCTCTAGTCTCTGTGCTGAGCCAGATGAAGCCAATCCATACCTCTACTTCTCTAAGATCTATATTAATATTAACCTCCCATCTACTTCTAGGTCTTCCTACTTATCTCTTTCCTTTTGGTTTTTCCACCAAAACTCTGTGTGCATTCCACTGCTTTTCCGTGCTGCTACATACCCTACCCTTGACTTACTTAAAAAGGGTAAGGTTAAGGTAAAGTTGTCCCTGTCTTTAACTAATTAAACACTGTGCCATGAAGGCATATGGGGGAGTGGGTGTAAAGATCCACATTTTGTTGACCTTTGCAGTAGTTGGAAGTGAGTGGTCAGCTTCACGCTCCCATCACTTTACCCCTGGGGAAAGACCCCATGGTACCCATTGGTTGGGTGAACCCCAGAGCCAGTTTGGACGCTGTGAAAGGAAGAAAATTTTTGACCCTACCAGGACTAGAACTCTGACCCCTCAGTCGTCCAGACCTGAGCCAGCCGCCATACAGACTGCTCTACTGATCCAGATGGGGTAGAATTATAAATACAAGTTTTAGGAAAGGTGGAAGGAAAGATTTTTCAATGCAGTTAGAAGAGGAATAACTTCAGTCATTTGTACATATACAAAGATTGGCTAGCATATAGATGCTGGGAAGGTCATTAGAATTAAACTTGAAAGTTTACAGCCAGGTACAGGAAGACATCAAGAAAAAAGAAAGGACCTGGCAGGAAATTGCAAAGAAAATACTGTATGAAGAAGAAAGAGCTTCAAGGCTCTTCAAAGAGTTTTGTTGTCTGGGACATAATTCTTTGTAATCTGTTAAAAATCAACTGATGCCTCAGAGGAACGTGTCACCTCCATCATCAGGGCCAAAGAATAAGACAAGCAAGAAACAGCAGGAATCAGGGATAACAGCAAGCAAGAGCTTTGCTTGCTACGCATACCTGATATACTGTTATTGTACTCGCATTTTCCCCCAGTATTTGACGAATGCCAAAAATCTGATCAGTAGTTGATCTGTTCCATCAAAACCCACACTGATGATGCCCAATAACTGAATCTACATATGGACTTAACTTTGAGACAAGGATATTGGATAAGATGTTGAAGTTGAATACCCGTGCACGATACCAACGCGCCCTAGTAACAATATGTAGAATTTTGCATGAATGGTTCAATTCTTGGCCGTAATGAACGCTGATCCGTCGTAATTGACACCGCAGAACTGGTACTACAGATACAGATAGTGTCCAGTAGATTGCGCACGAGTTGTAAACTTTTCAATATGGCATTTTGTGTGAAGCTTGACGTTTATATGCGTGTCCGATTTACGTAATTATTGTGTCGTATTTGTTGTATACGAAGTGACTTGAAGCTCAGATATTTATAGTTTTATGTGTGTAATATCACAGTGTGTTTGTTATCTTAGTAGCACCAATGAGCTTTCGTTTCACAATCGATGAAGTTTTGCAGGCAAAATTGTTCTCCAAGACAGTTTGTTGCTATATTCAGGTGATATTTCACTTCGACACCAATTTGCTGCAATGAATTCGCAAACGAATGAAATATCTTGAAACGTCACATTCTATAACCAGGATTATGGAAAACGGCTGGCATTTTGTTGCGTTATACTTTGGATTACTGTTTCTCAAGTTATGCGGAGGATTTCCCATGGATTTGGATTCAGCTGGTGAGTCATACTGTAAAATTGCATAGTTTTATCGTATATCACCTGACCGAGATGTCGGCAAAGGCGCGAATTACGAAACCAGTTTGAAACTTCTTCTCTTTCGTACCTACTATCTCACGATCCGCCGAGTCAATACGTTTCACTATGTGTAGGATAACTATGAGTTTATTATATATCAATTACTGTGTATATACGTGTGTGTAATTCTTTCAGTTTTGTCACAGTTATCGATATTGTTTGGATTATATTTTTGGGCTGAAGTGCTATGAACATAAGGGACACCATCATTGGAGATAGGTAATTCTCGAAATCACTTGAAATATGTATAAAATTGGAAGAATTTCTTTTCGGCATATTTTTACAGAACGACAGCCAGTTCATGAAGTTGTATTGTTTTTGAGTCGCCGTAAATAAAACCGAACTGTAGTCAAATATCATTGTAACTGAGTAAAATACTACTGTAAATAAGCTTAAAGTGCAATTACAGTGTGCATGGTCACCATATTGTGTAGTTCTTCCTGTATTTTGCAAGTTTTTGAGGATAACCAGTATGCCATTAGTTATAGAAGCAGTTTATGTCTGTTACTCTACATAGGTACATTATTCATTATGATATATAATAGGGATATACGGATCCATCATATTTGAGGGGCTAGTGGCTGTCAAATATCTGGCAGAAATTCGCTTATATTTCAGAGGAACTTACGGCCTCCATCCTTCAGGGGCAAAGAGTAATCCAAACTGCTGGTTCCTTGCTTGACATACTCTTCAGTTCTGAATATGGAGCTTTATGTCAGTAGACGTCTGTCGGATTTTCATTACTTCCCAGAGGATAAGTGCTCATATCTGTATAATCTATGGTACTGAGTACTCAAGACAGTACCCTGCATTTTGCTTTCGAGTGACATACCACAACTGAATGTTACAGTTGAGTGATAGAACTCCTGCTGTGTTATCTGGGAGAAACTGGATCTTCTGGCCTTTGTGATCTCTCCAAGCTAATAACAGGAGAGTACCTCAGATTAGACCATAAGCTCTTCCTTCCATATCCTTTACAATTCATTCGTTAGCTTATCATATGAAGCTATGTAGTCTGAGCTATTTGTCATGTTAAATAGACCACAGGAATAAAAGTGACTTATTGTTGCTATATCCATTAAGGGATAATAGTGGATTTAATTGAAGCTTTTTATTGATATGCGATATCTCTTGGTTAATGTTTTAACTTCACAACCAAGATTGTGTACGTATTTTTTTTTCGCCAAAACTTTCCGGGGAGGGGGGAACTACGCTACAAGCCGGAAGGTCGCAGGTTCGATTCCCGATAAGACCATTTGATTTTTCAGTCGACATAATTCTTCCAACCGCGCTATGGCCTTGGGTTCGACTCAGCCTCTGACAGAAATGAGTACCAGGCATCTTCCTTGGGGGTAAAGAGCAGCCGGCACATAAGGCTGACAACCTCACGGCAATCTGTGAGCTGACTGTGTGGAAAATGTGGGAGCCTCGACGCCTCATAACCCTATGGGCCTCCACGGTCTGTTACAGGGATAACTTTACCTTTTACCTGTACTGAAATTTTAGAGGTACTCATATGCAGCTGTGTAAAATCTCTGCATGTGTAAAAGAATCAATTAAGTTTTAAGACTTCGTGCTGGGTTTTGACACGTAATTTTATGGTGAAGAGTTGTTAATTGGTTGCTGAACCCTATATTGAAAATTCTCCACTTATAAGCTCATTAAAGTTGAAAGAGTGGATTAATTTTACTTATTTATGGGTTATTTAACAATGCTCCTTGTAGCGTAGACTGTATAGAGTTGAATGATAGGGTGAGTGTAGGATCTGAGCTTCTCACAGCGGTGGTTGCGAAGAGTTCTGACTTCTGGGATATAATGTTGTGTAGTCCGTTAGAAAGTCAACCTACGTTTCGGAGGAAGATATCGCCTCAATCTTCAGGGACGAAGAATAAACCTAGCAAGAAAGGTTGCCATATGCTTTCACGCTAGTTTCTTGCTGGGCATATTCTTCGACCCTGAAGATGAAGGCGATATATTCCTCCGAAACGTCATTTGATTTTCAACAGACTGCATGGCGTTATATCCCAGAAGATAGTACTCTCGATAGGGTGATTAATTAATAATGAATTTGAAACAATGTGGAAGGAAACTGTCGTGGCCTAACTTGAAATACTGTACCAGCATTTGTCTGGAAGGGCTGAGCAAAGCCACGAAAAACTCAGCCAGCATAGCCATTGTTTCATGTCAGAAATGTTACCACTTGAAGCAACTTGCTTGTAAGCTTGTATGGGATAACTTGTAAGTGTAAACAAAATAAATAAATAAATAAATAAATAAAAATACAATCTGATGGAACTCGTTTGAGGCAGAGACAGATGATGACTTGCAAATTATGTTGTTTGCTTGTGATTGTAATGATGAATTTGATTTAGGTAAGGTAAAGGTAAAGTTGCCCCTGCGCATAACTAATTAAGCACCACAACATGAAGATAACTAATTAAGCACCACAACATGAAGGCGTATGGGGAGTGGATGTATAGATCCACATTTTCTTGACCTCGGCACTAGTTGGAGGTTAGTGGTCAGCTTTACACCCAAGGAAAATTACCTCGGTACCCATTCGATAGGAGGCTGGGTAGGCCCCAGGACCGGTCTTGACGAAATGGAGAAGAGAAATTTGTTGAGTCTACCAGGTACTTGAACCCTTACTCCTCGGCCATCCAGCCCTTAGCCAGTCGCTATACCGACTACGCCATACCGGCCCCTCAGAATATGATGCATCTATTACTAAATTAAAAGAAGCTGGCTAGAAGCCATAAGAACCAATCGATGTTCATGAAGGAACCTAGTAAGCACAAACGAGAAGAAAGATTTGACAATCAAAGACAGGTGGTTACATGTGTAAGTGGAGTAATTTCCAGCCACTTCAGTAAAGGAATGTCCAGGATACATGCATGAAGTTATGCAAAATATTATTTAAATCAGTGATTGTCCAGATAATGTGAGATGACATTTTCTGTGTCCCCATAAATTTCTGTAACAGGGGAGAATTTGAACGTTGAAAGTTGGGAAGGGACGCCCTTCAAGGGCCCCAACACTTGGTGAGTAGGAAGTGAGGAAACATACCTGTTCAGGAGGTCCCGGGTAGGGGAGCTTTGGTCATTGGACAGATATGACGTCTCAGCATGAAAGACCAACCATAATGTTAATAATTATCATGATGAAAACTCCAAATTTGGATGTTACTCTGAATTTGGATATTTCCTCATCACAAAGTGAAGTAATGCAGTGGCATAGACCGCAACCGCTTAGATAGTTTAGCTTTCGTTTAAAAGCCCAGAAGAGTCCTGTGTACAGCCAGCTGGCCATATGTGTATTTGATATGCAGTTTGCATGAATACATGTGAACCATTTAGTGAATAATCTTGTTGAATGAGCGAGACCAATCGCTGCCAAGCTGCAAGGTGTCCTTGGCTGTACTCCCACTTAAAAGCCCCATTGATACCAATGATGAGAGGTCAGTTTAACCCTTTGAAGTACAGTGGGTACTATAAGAGGTGCTAGTAGGATTTCTCTTCCAAGGGGAGCAGCAAGAAAATTTGCTTACAAACTCACGTTTAAGCCGTTTAATACTATTTTTACTTATCGCCCTAGCGTATCCAGGTGACGTAAAGTTGTCCCTATACCTAATTAAGCACTACGCCACGAATGCGTAAGGGAGAATAGGTGTATTCTTGACATCGGCACTAGTTGGAGGTGAGTGGTAGCTTCACGCCCCGACCTCTTTACCCGCGGAGGAGCCCCCGATACCCATTGGATAGGTGGCTGGGTGGGCCCCAGAACAGGTCTGAAAGACGTGGGAAAGAGAAAAATCTCGCCCCTACCTCGATTCGAGCACAGACACTTCGGCGCCCGGGCCGTAACCACTATCGTGTTCGGGATAGAATATTTTTATTAAATGCTTTTGATATTTGGTATTAATATATGGAGAATTTCCGTCTTCTTTCAATTTTGATTTCTTATAACCAGGGTGTAAGGCAGATGCTTGGCACCCCACTACGGCGCCCGTGGTTGCAATATGTACCACGTGCTTCAACATTGAAACCCCCTGCATTTTGTATAATTCTGAGAATGAACAGCGATTATCTACCTAAACAACATTAAGCTGCTGGTCTTTGTATGTTTACTGTGATGTAGAAACTGGATTTCTAGATACTGTTTAGATGAATTTCTGGCTACAACAGCTAAACTCGTGACCGCTGTCGGGGATCATGTTTTCCATATGTGAGATTAAATGCCGTAGATTCGTTCAACATTTCGGCTTTGCGAAATCAATTTTCAACCATATATGTTAGCCCAAGTTCATTGTTTCTCTTGTCTGAAGATTAGTGTTCCGCAAACCGTCGGACTTAACGGTCGGGTGGTTGGGACGAGATCTAGAAGATAATATTTAATTAAGTTGACCAGTCTTTGCCCATTTCCGGGGCGCTTTTCTGCTTCGTCGTATACGTAACACGAGGCAATGTTGTGATATTGGAAAAAAATGATCTCTTACTTTTTGGCTGATTTACGTACTTGAAGCGCCCCTGACACGGAAAAAAAGTATTTTGAAATTCCTTCCTTTGTGTCTGTGTGCATGTGTGCGCGCACATATGTTTATGTACGCATGTGCTCGTAACTAGCGCCCGAACGGTTAGAGGGATTTTATTTATATTGTGTGTTTTAAATATTATAGGTAGCCGGTATTTCATTTCGTTTTTCTGGAGTAGATCAACATTGCTCATTTGTACTGTGAGACGAGGTTGGTTGCTTAAGAATTAGTGAATAATGAATTGGAAAGGCTGTGGAAGGAAGCGGTCAAGTCCTACTTTGAGGTGCTATCTCGGAATTTGCTTGTAGGAACCGAGGAAACCCGCGAAAATCCTCAGTCAGCATAATCAATATCCTGGCAGGGATCCAAAAGCAGGCCTTTATGTAAGCCAGCAGCGTTCGAGCCTGAACCAAGTTACCTCCTTCACGGCTCAGGAATTTGTACATACAGCAGCCAGATAGAGTTGCCACGTGGTTTATGTAACATTGGTATTCATGAATAGTGCGGTCTTCTAGCTTTCCACCTGCTTCTGCTGGCTACTTATATGGATTACTGTTCGATCCTGAAGATGGTAGCAATATGTTCTTCCGAAACGTCAGGGTGTCTGCAAACTACACGGCGTTGCAACGCAAACTGTATCACTATCATGAGACCCTCGAGTCCAGCTGGCTGCCTATCGTCACGGTCAAGTGTGGGGGGCGCGCATGCTGCGTGATCGGAAGGTCTCGAGTTCAGACGTGTATCGGAAGACCGGCTTTCCTCAGTCACAGCCAATGCTGGGATAGTACCTCAAATTATGTCACGATCCTTCCCTTCCCTTAATCATCGTATCGTTCGGTGCCTAGAGAACTCGGTAGCGTAATTGGTTTGGGCACTGTGCTACAAGCCGGAAGGTCATGGATCCATTCCCGATGATATCATTAAATTTTTCAGTTGACTTAATCCTTCCAGCCGCACTATGGCCCTGGGGTCGACTCAGCCCCTAGCAGAAATGAGTACCAGGAATCTTCCTGGGGGGTAAAGACCGGCCGGCACGTAATGCTGTCTACCTCACTGCCATCTGTGAGCCGATTGTATAGAAAATGTGATCTTGACGTCTCACAACCTTATGGGCCTTCACGGCCTCTTACAGGGGTATCTTTACCTTAACCTTAATGGCTTATGAGCGAACCAACTGGAGGTAGAGGAAATCCAGGAAACTCAAAATGAGGTGACAGCATCGCTTTTCGATCCTTCACTCTACTCCTGAAAGACGACGCTTTAAATTGCAACTTTTTGCCCCGGTGCCTTGCAACCCCATAGGGATTCATTCAGAGCCATTATGTGTACCAGTCACTCTGCCCTTCTACCCTTGGAAAACGGCTGTTTAGAGGACCAGTGTTCTTCACACCACTCTTCTTACCCTATTGGCTCGCTCAGGACGCCGGGCGTCTCTACTTTTGAACCACTTTTCCACGATGGGCGTACTCTTCTTATTATAGGCGCCTCCAGATTATTATTTAAGGTGGGGGGGGGAGCTAGGAAATTTGCTTACCCTATTGGTTCGCTCAGGACGCCGGGCGTCTCTACTTTTGAACCACTTTTCCACGATGGGCGTACTCTTCTTATTATAGGCGCCTCCAGATTATTATTTAAGGTGGGGGGGGGAGCTAGGAAATTTGCTTACCAACTTGAATTTAAGCTCTCTGTGGCTATTTTAACTGATCGTACTAGAATGGTCAGTTTCACGCCCCGGCCGCATTTACACCCAGAGAAAAAGCCGCCCTGTTCCCATTGGATAGGAGACTGGGTGGTCCCCAGAACCGGTCTGGATGGCGTGGAGGGGAGAAAAATCTTGCCCCTCCCGGGACTCGGATTCCGAACCCTCGGCCGTTCAGCTCCATAGCCAGTCGCTATACCGACTGAGCTATAGAGTACTGAAATACAAGAATCAATTAAAAAGTAATTTATATTGTTGGTGTTAATAGTTGGTATGCATCTTTTTCAATTTTCAATTTTTAAGTCCTTGGGGTGGGGGGCAGATTCCTGGTCTCCTGCTTCCTGCAGACGCTGATGCGACTACCCTGAATATGGAGAAGGCGGTTTGCTCCGAAACATTGGTAACGATCTACCAGACTACACGGCTTCATATTAAATAAGATAATAGTCTCCAAATGGAAACTTCTGACATGTAAGAATGAAATCAACCCCGAAGGTCTGTTGGTGAGAACAGTTATGGCTCATGATTGTGTGTTGCGCACAAGGGCACAGCCTTTTGGCTAGGAGGCAACGCTTGATTGACTTTCGTAAGGTTTCACCTGTTCTTCTTGTGAAGCCGGCGTGAACAGCGCAACTCAGCAGGGTCTGCTCTCTATGACTTCGCGAGGCCTGAAGCTATGAAAGTCGAGGCAGAAAGGGCGATTAATAAACATTTAAAGATTCTTCTCTGTGTATTTAGACCGAAGAGGGATGAAATGGCAGGAGGAGTTTCCTAAATTGTACTCTTCGCCAAGTACTTCCTATGCCTGGATTCTCCTTGTCCAGTACCACGTAAATTTGGATTTTTTTTAATGCTAGTGGGATGGGACTAAGTCCTTTGTACTGCGGCCACTTCTGGCCTATTGTACCAGCCCCAGATGATAGGTAAGGGTGATTGTGGAGCAATTGGTGGAATGAAGATTGCAGGGGAAACCAAAGTACTTGGAGAAAACTTGCCCCAGCGCCACTTTGTCCACCACAAATCCCACTTGACCAGAGCCGGGATCGAACCCGGGCCGCCGAGGTGGAAAGTCAGGCACTAACCACTTGAGCTATGGCGTGGCCTACGTTTGGATTTACATGGTTTAGGATTACTTCTGCCTGTGTCCTGAATAATTTAGTTACGTAGTCATACACGTAAGGAATTTTGAAAGCCACTTGCAATTCGCGGACTGATGTGCCCCTGTCAAAGCGCAGAGTACTCTGTTCGGCAGGCAGCGCAAATTCAAGAGATTAGCGTCCTCCACATACTCTCAGGTGGGGCATGAATAAGCCGTAACCGACCTAATCAGAGCTTTGTAAAGCGTAAGTTTAATATTTGTAGTTAAACGCCCACTTTTGAATAGAGAATAGGTGTTTATGTATAATTCAAATGATGGAATTCAAGGAGAATGAGATGGGCAGGACGTGTAGCGCTCATGGGGAGAATAGATATCCACAGAGTGAAAGGTGAAGGCAAAGTTGTCCCCGTGCTTAACTAATTAAGCACCATGCGATGAAGATATATGGGGACTGGATGTATAGATGTACGTGTTCTTGACCACGGCGCCAGTTGGAGGTGAGGATTTTGGGCTGCAGAGCCGTTATTAACGCTGTGGAGGAGAATAAATTTTGCCCCTTCCGGGAATCGAACTCCGGCCGTCCATCCCATAGCCCGTCGCTATACCGACTGAGCTGAGTTTATCAAACTATTTGTATGTGTATTGTATATTTATTAAGTAAATACAATTTGTCCTAAATAAGGCTTGATGTATATTATTTCTAAGACGCTTGAACGGTTTAATTCTGTGGAAAATTGGTATTGGACTTAAATGCCACCTTCAGGAACGTATTAGAGTCATAAAAGTCTGGAACTGTTTGTAATTAAATCAGTGTGCCGTGTTAATTTACATGTGGATGTGTGTGTGTGGATAAGAATGCAGTGTATGTCCCAGTATGCGTGATGCGTGGTTACACAAATAGGTTGCTAGGCAGCAATCAAACAGCTGCCCCACAAGTAGCAATGTCGCACACAGCTCTTCCTGTGTGTACTGTTTCTGTGTTTCCAGTCTGATGAGATGCAGTCAGCCGTTTATCTTCCGAGTTTTGCAGGTGAATGCTGGATTTGTAGCCTGGCTAATTTTTTCTCAGTTTGGAGGCCACTAGGATTGTGAGGCTGTAAGCTTTAGCATATGTAGCTACTGATATCTGACAGTGCAACTTTATTTGCGTTCTGATGAATGTGAAAGCGTTTCTTACTACTTGCCACTTGCCATGCATCTTCGTGGACTGATAACATTGATGATAGATGTAAACAGATGCGCAGACGGTTTAACTCCGTCTTATCACCGAAGGGGGGCCCAGGTTGAATCTTTGATGAATTCATGTAAGATTCGTGTAGGATGAAGTGGCACTGGGGCAGATTTTTTGATAGTTTCCTTTGGTTTTTACCCCTCCTGATCACTGTACTCTACGTCTATCATCCCCTCCCTATGTTGTGCGACAGCCCTGACAAGACAGTACAGTATCACATCATGGTGCTGCCAGGGTTTCTTTTACAGCGGCATCCAGAAAGTCTGGGTTCAGAATTATGCCGTTTTACGACAGCTTTAGGTATGACCTTACAGTGTTCAGGAGAGAAGAATATAGTAAACACTCGTTATAACGGACACGTGTATAACGGATTTCGGATATAACGGACAAAATCTGGTTGGGCTTTTTTTTTAATTACACTTAGATGAAAACCAAAAGAAGGGAAGTGAAATTAAGTTAAATATTGTTTATGTCATATAAATAAAGAATGACTTTCTGTGCACATCATTTTTGTTGCATATTAAATTACATTCTGTACAGTTGTGAATTTTTAGTGATGTTGAGGGGGTCCACACAGCCTCGTGATGGCAATTGAGGAGCTGTTTCAAGGAAATAGCGGCTCCGGTCTAGAAAAAAGAAATTAACGGCCGTGGGGATTCGTTGCGCTGCCCACGCAATACCCTCTATCCGCAAAAGTTGGCACTAAACTTCTCCGACAAGTGGCGGTCGCTTGGTCGGTATGGTTTTCTTGCGGACTGAAATCACGAAGTTTGTTTTGTTTGAGGCACTGAGAAGGTTTTGTAGTTACAAAACCATTTAAAATAAAAAAGAATCCTAATGCAAAAAAAAAACTTCATGTAATCACATTGTGTGTTTCTATGTTTATTGCTTATATTGGATATGTATCCTATTGTGCTCGTCCATGAATACCCAGTCATGCGGCTATAGTGGACATCGGTGATAATGAACATCCTACCCCCCTCCCCCCTATTAGTTTGTTATAACGAGGGTTTCCTGTAAAATTAAAATTTTTTAAATTCGCTTAGTGGGGGGTGTAGTCGAACTGGATCCACTCGGCACTGCGGCCACTGCTTGGCCTATTGTAGCCTAGGATTTCCTGTAACTAAAAAATGTAATTTTGGTATTAATATTTCATATACGTATCCTTATTTTTTTTTTTAGTTTTGATGTGCCCCCAGAATTCCACGAGGAGGACAGATCCCTGGCTTGGTATCCCCTGCTCGCATTTTAAGTATGATCTCTGCGGCCGCGCCATATCTCAAGCGGTTAGTCGCTGGCTTCCCACCGCGGCGGCCCGGGTTCAATCCCGGGGCTGGTCAAGTGGGATTTGTGGTGGGCGAAGGGGCGCTGGGGCAGGGTTTCTCCGAGTACTTCGGTTTCCCCTGCCAATCTTCATTCCACTAATTGCTCCACCCTCACCTATCATCTGGGGCTGGTACAATAGGCCAGAAGTGGCCGCAGTACAAGGGACTTAGTCTCACCCCACTAGCAATAAAAAAAGAACTATGATCTCCGACCCAGCACTTGGCTGGTGACGGAGTGTGGAAAGTAGGTTTTTTTTTTTAGGATTGAAGGAGAAATCTGAGGTGATGCTCGAGTATTTTTATAAGCACAAACACTGTGTTTAGATCTTCAGTAGTCTCACTTTCATGGTTTTACGTGGTTGTTCCAAGCGATTGCTTCGGTATGTAGGATACTCGGCAAAATCTGAAGGGACGAACGTGAATTTGTAAGTTAATAGCGAGCTCCTGTTTCTATGAAATGGTGTGCAGTCGGAATTGTTATGGAATGACCGGTTCTGTACACAGATGCGTAAAACAGTTTTCAGCGTACAGCGTAGGTCATATATTCATAAACTTTCTCCTGAGTGACTTTCGTGTTATGAAATCATACCGAACAAGTTGATATGAAGAAAACGTTCTGAGCTTGTATTTTTGAGGTCTTCGGTTCGAATTCTGGATGAGGCAAGACTTCATAGTCCCACCAGACAAATACTGGTGTGGTGTCTCAAATAGGCTGCACATGCATCCTTCCAAATCCTTTCCGGTTCATCAATCTTCCTACCGTTGACTCTGTGTAGTTTAGATAGTGACTGAGTCGTAAAATAATTAGCGAAGAAAAGGAGTTTGTAGTACTTAAACTGTGTTCTTCGCAAGTTTGGTTACTTCGTAACATTGTGAACAGATGCATCAAAATTGTGCTTGTACACGTTAGGTCAGATCTTCGTAAACGTTCTTGTAAGTGATGTTCGTGCTTTGAAAATATGGCCACACTTTCGAACCCAGTCCCTTTTGGCTCTCTCTTAAGATCGCTTAGGCAGCTGGGATAGCTCAGGCGGTGTAGTGTCCTCAGTGTAAAGACCGTCTCTGAGATCCACGAAACCTTTCTGATGGGTACGGAGGGGGTTTCCCCTGAGGGTAAATCAGCGACAGCGTGAGGCTGACCAGTCATCTCTGATACCGAGCATATGATGCGTGGACTTTCTTCAAGTCAAAGTCATATTCCGACAGACAGTAACTCAGACCAGATATTTATTACTTTTTGACAGTTACGGTCTTTTATTTTTGGTGGGGTGCCCTCTCTGACAAGAGGACGCGCCTGTCTTTGTGTATGCTGATGGTCCTTGCCAGCGCGGTCTTTCTGTTGTCCGAGTCCCTTGGTACTCGCGACCATATTTTACTGTCTCAGATTTGAGACTTCGCTTTTCGTCGCCTCCTACGACTCTCAGGGTCAGGTTGGAGGTATTCGAGCCCGCCTCCACACGGGTAGGACTTTCGTCTTCATTGCGTGGTGCTTAAATAAGCATGCGGAAGGTGAACCAGCTTTTATGAAACTGCAGAAGTGCCTTGTTTCACAGACTTACTATAGAATGCAAGATATTTTCCCAGCATCCATTAGATTGTATTTTGGCCCTCTCTAATGATCTGTTCCCATCAGGCTTTCAGACCAGAACTCTGTGTGCCTTTTTTTGTTTCCAATAAAATAGATCTTAACGAGAAGTTCTGGGAAGAACTAACCGCCACCTTGATTTCACTACATATTTATTATTTGATACGGCACGGATCTCATATAAAACACCGTTTCTAACAGTTCTTCTGTTGCATGTATATTCGTTGCAGTGGTAACGTGTTTATTGAACCGTTGCCTAGCAACGACCTTGTCTTCTGGCTTGTTGGAAGGAAACACAGACACAGATAGCAAGGTGATCTCTTACGACTCTTTATTTTTTCAGAGTTCGGAAAATAGGATAAAAATTGGGTGGGTGCAGAATATATTCATGTGGTTCAGGCACAGCAGTGAATTTCGGTTTCCATAAAACTGTGATAATTTCTTGACGAGCTGAGGAAATGTTGGCTTCTCAAGTAGCTCCACAGAGTTTTGTACTTGTTTCATTATGTATTACAGAAGGACTGTTTACACTTTTATAACGGACTGTACATCTTTAAACGAAATGGGTCGATTGTCCACATGGTTGGGGAAGTCAGGTTGCCATATTTGGCCAGAGCCTCTAAAATGGATTTTCCCAACAGGTATGGACTGACTACATTCTTACTCGATGACTGTACATCACAGCTGCCTGCCTTATGTACATTTTAGTAAAAATTCGGTTAAAATTACACGAGAGACACAGTGGGATGGATGTAATCTAATTCTAATTACGGCGAGCCTTCAGTATCGTTTTAATATGGACGGAGACAGCGCTGCCAAAATCTGAAACCTACCACTGCCTTCACTTTCAACAAAGAACTCGTAATTAATTTCAGTCTGCGAGCGAAGTTTAACTGTCGGCCTGTGCCCCCAAAACTCGTCGCGAGTGCGGTTTCCGGTTTTATCTATTTCATGTACACAAACAATTAGCACCACAGCAAGAGGCGAGAGAGGCCGCGTCATAGCTCAAGCGGTTAGTCGCTGGTTTCCTACCGCGGCGGCCCGTGTTCGATCCCGGGTCTGGTCAAATGGGATTTGTGGTGGACAAAGTGGAGCTGGGGTAGGTTTTCTCCGAGTGCTTCGGTTTCCCCTTGCCAATCTTCATTCCACGAATTGCTCCACAGTCACCCTCAGCTATCATCTGGGGCTGGTACAATAGGCCAGAAGTGGCCGCAGTAAAAGGGACTCAGTCCCTCCGCACTAGCAATAAAAAAAAAAGAGACGAGAGAACTGCTTTCTTGAAAGTAACATTACAAGTTTATGTAAGCCTCTGGGTTTATTTCTCCGTGGTTTCTTAGCCAGGGAAATTGAGAACAGTGAAAACTCAATTACTGCTCTTTGAATAGAGGAATGTAATCAACAGCCCATCTCGCGGTTAGTAGTATTCTTGTTGGTGTAATTTTTAGGTTGTTTGAAGTTGTGTGGACTTTCATCTTTAGACACAAATAGATGGAATTATAGCTTACACTCGTTTTACGTGGTAATGTAAGAGGTAAGATAAAGCTGTCTCTGTGCTTAACTGATTTCACACTACACCATGAAGCCGTATGGAAGAGTGGATATATAGATCCACGTATTCTTGGCTTCGGCACTAGTTGGAGGTGAGTGGCCAGCTTCGCGCTTCGGCTGCTTTACCCCCGGGAAGGAGCCCCCGGTATCCATTCGATAGGAGGCTGGGTGTGCTCCAGAACCGGTCTAGACGCCGTCGACAAGAAAAAAATCTTGCCCCTACCGTGACGTATTTTACACGTGCAACATGAAGTGAGCTCCATGCCCGTCCATTCCATCTGCTAAAATGCTTAGAGGATTTCAGTGAAGCATTTAGTGAACAGGTTGATATAGCGGTATCGCTCTAGCGGTGCTCGGTTCGAATATAGGCCGGTACATCGTGGCTGAGGTTTTGCATTGTTTTCTCGGAACCTCCAGGCCTCGATTAGGCCACCACCGCTTCTTTCCACGTCCATTCCCGTCCAACAGACATTCTATAATTCGAAGCTATGTAACAGATTAGTGCCAGCATCGTTAAATAAAAAAAGGGAAAGGAACCAGGATAAGGAGGGAATCTTGAGACACCCTTGTTACTGTTTTTCTTAGGCACAATAGATCACTGTGGTAGCGGTGCAAGGGTCAAGAAGGCCCATCCCTTATACATTTGTGGGAACTGCCCACATTCAAGCAAGTGTGGCAACGCAAGCTTCGTTGCTTAGCAACGACGAGTAAACAGCGGTTGCCAGGCAACGAAGCTTGCGTTGTCACACTTGCTTGAATGTGGGCAGTTCCCACAAATGTATATTCATTATACATATACTATTTTTTCCTGGCGTAGAAAATTCGCCTTTTACCAAACTCTAAATTTACTGTGAGTGAGAAAGAAACAATTATCTTAATGAGATTTGTCGAAAATTCTAATTCTGACAGTGTATATAGTAGGTCAGAGTGCCATGTCATGTCCAAGGCTATCTCTATGTCCAAGAACACGGCAGCCGTCAACAAAATATTGAAGCAGGAGAATGTGTTAAATAGCATTTAAAACTCAGTTCGTACCTTACAGGAAACACCGAGTTTCCATTGTGAAGACACGTCGGTTAATGTGTTAGAGAAATACTTACCACTTATTCTAAGAATCTCAGAATCACATAAAACCCATAACACCGAGAGGGTTAGTGTAGCGGTAATCCTCCGGACTCCTGTTTGGTGGGTGTTCGGTTTGAATCTCGGCAGGGACACAGGCTGTTCTGAGTTTTTCATGACTTCTCTCAGCCCCTCAAGTGCCGGGATGGTACCTCGACTAGGCCACCCCTACTTCCTTCCCTTTCCAGTTCATCAGTCATTCCACCATGACTCGATATAGTCCGATGCTGTCAGCGTCATGAACTGATCCACGGAAGAAACATGTAGCCACAATCTGTGGACAGAATGCGGAGATCTTTAATGTTAAAGCAGGTGCTTTAAAGGGTTAACAGAGCCTCGGATATTCCGTCGTGTTTTGTATTGAGTACAATCACGTAGGTGGCCAGAGCGTTCTGTTAGCCGCGCCGGCGCTAGTCACAAGAAGCAACCGTATGGATTCCATTGCAGTGACACAACACAAGATTGCTATCAGAATGAGCGAAGAAGAACAAGTTCTTTCATACTCAGTAGCATGAATGGCCTTCAGAAAAGCAGAATTGCGTAACGCCAAGTGGAATATAAGCTTTCGGGCGTAATTTACACTCCAGGATTAAAATTAATGTCGCCGCGACTAGAGAAACGTAAATAACTGACAAGATTTGAGACCACCTTGTTCAGCCACTCAAGATATTCCCTGTATTTTATGTAACCCGAAAGATTCATTACCGCGTTCACAACAGCCTGCCACTAGCCTCTACCTTGACCTATTTCTCTAAGATAAATTTTAATATCCTTCATCTACTCGTAGGTCTTCCCAGGTTTACTAACGAAAACTTTCTGTGCATTTCTCTGCTGCTCCATGCATGTTACATGTCACGCCCATTTCAGCTTTCTTGATTTGGTAATCCTGTCAATATTTGGAGTTGACGGCCAGGGTTCGATTCCCGGCAGCAGCAAGATTTTCCTCTTCGTAGTGTCCAGGCCTGCCCTGGAGCCCACCCAGCCTCCTGTTCAATGGGTCCTGGAGGCTCTTTGCTCGAAGGTAAAGCGGCTGGGGCGTGAAGCTGACCATTCACCTCTATCAGGTGCGGAGGTCAAGAATGGTGGAGCTGTACCGTGATTTCTCCAGATCTCTGCATGTCAGGGCTTAATTAAACATAGGAAAGTATCTGTACGTATTAATATTTGGAGAGGAGTAAAAATTATGAACCTTGTCATTATGCAGTTTTATATAATATGTGGCACTGAAAAGTACATACAAAAAGCAATCTCCGTGGCCTGTAGTCTGCAAGCGAACTATACCGACTGAGCGACCGCCGCTTGTCGGCGAATTTAGTGCCAACTTTTGCGGATAGAGTGTGTCGCGTGGTCAGCGTAACGGGTCCCCACGGTCGTTAATCTCGGTTTTATAGCCCGGAGCCGCTACCTTTCCATTCAAGTAGTTCCTCAGTTATCCTCACGAGGCTGAGTGGACCCCGTTCCAGACCCACTATTTCTCAGAAAATCTGATAGCGCCGGGAATCGAACCCCGACCTCTGGATCTGTAGCCAGGAACTCTGACCATTAGACCACAGGCGGTCCGTGAAAAGTGCCTATAGGTCAAATAATAGGAGGTTCTAAGTGTGTGGCTGTATGCAGTTGCTTATTTTGTTATGGGATCGAGTTCAGCGGCGGGCTCTTGTGATGAATCGTGGCTTACTTAAAACAAGGTACCTTCTCGGCCTTCATTTCACTACTGCATTACGGTATGCAACAAACCTCCACTCCTTCATACGTCTTCATGGCGTGGTGCGTTGTTGGGCAGTTTACCTTTTACTATATCAGTGAAAGAATTTTGTTATTTTTGTGTGAAATTCATGTCGATATATTGATTTTTGTTCTATCGTTGCTGTGAGTTAGTGTCTGCCACATTCAGTGAAGTATTTGTTGTGAATTTATTAATAACAATGTATTGATGTTTTTAAGAATATGGTTTTCATTCAGATATTGAATACAAGGAAAAATTCTGAAGCCGTTGGAGCGTTCGAGGTATCTGCATCGATTATACAATCGATATAGAGACGTACGTTCGATCTCGTTTCTTCGTTTATTTACGAAATGCGTCCTAACGTAAGAAAACATTATTGAGACATTTTAAGGGCTTCTTAATTATATACTTTTTATACTTTGTAGCTGTCTCGTGTTTATATAAGAACAGGTACGCTATCTTATGCCATGTTGAGTACGAATTCTTTCTACAGTTAGTAGGTAGTCATATAAATGTTAACAGTACGTATGTTGAAACGTCTTGACGACGTCGCCATGTTCTGGGTGACAGAAAATTTCGAATGACGTCACAACGTTTTATATCTTAAGGCGGCCCATACACCTACGAGTCCGGCTCGGCGAGGAGCCGGGCTCGGATTAATTTCACCACACACGTATGAGCATGGCGACCCACACACGGACGAGTTTCGCTCATTGGAACCCGAGCCGAGTCGGACTCGCGAACCAGACTTGTACGTGTATGGGCCCACGAAGTGTAGTAACGTTTTTGCAACCGATTTTGTGTGGTTTCTTTGAGGCTTGAGGACTGGCGAAGGCTTGGCTTTCTGTATGGCGAAGCGAGATAACTTGACAAGTCCACGGGATTCCAGTTGGGTCCTTGACAGAAAGTCCTGCTTAAAAGGATGGAAAGGCCACATAACCATCGGTGTTATTATTGTTATTGCTCTTATTAATATTATTATTATTATTATTGTTATTATTATTATTATTATTATTATTATTATTATTATTATTATCATCATCATCATCATCATCTCCTGTCACAGGTTTATTTCCTGGTATTCCTTTTCTTGAACCAGTGATGCACCTCACCACTCAGGCTTCAAGCTTCGCACTGTAGCACTTTCCGTAGTATGTGTGATGTTCCCAGGATAGCTGTTTTTTGCAGTGAATCTATGGAGTGCTTACCAGGAATTAGTTCCAAATATTTTCTCAACCCTCTTGTGACTGTACCCGTGGCTCCAATAATTACTGGTATCACAAAACATTTCATGTTCCACATTCGCTGAATTTC
>NW_019737398.1:26865-37409 GCF_002891405.2 Cryptotermes secundus
TTATGAGTGCTGTTCGCGCTTTCATTGTAATTTCCTGCAGACTTGTGTGCCGAAACCAATGTGAGTGCATCCACGGGTAAGTCCGCTTACAAGTGTGACAGCTGTATGAAACTTAAGGGGGATGCCTCAAACGAGCGTTCCTTCACCAGGAATCAGGATGAAGCTGTTTCCGCAGAGCTACAATGTACTGCTTCATGCATAGGGGATAAAGATTCTCTCAGCGTGCAGCTCGAAGCAGTTCGCGCAAATGGCATCTGTACCATGAAGATGGTACAGTCTTTAGTCGTGATGGTGTCGAAGTAATTAATTCGCTTATTGGGGCGTGGAGTCTAGCTGGCTCCACTCGGCGACGGCCCCCACTGATTGGCCTATTGCACCTGTCCCGGGTGCCCACGCCTTCGTAATAATCTTCTTCATGGTAATACCAATCATAATTGGGGGGTTTGGGAACTGATTAGTACCTTTAATGCTTGGTGCCCCAGATATAGCCTTCCCTCGAATAAACAACATAAGATTCTGATTACTGCCCCCATCACTAACACTACTTTTAACCAGAAGTATAGTAGAAAGAGGGGCTGGAACGGGGTGAACAGTTTATCCCCCTGACGTTTGGTGGAATGAAGATTAGCAGGGGAAACCGAAGTTGGAGAAAACCCGCCCTAGCTCCACTTTGTCCACCACAAATCCCACTTGACCAGACCCGGTATCGAACCCGGGCCGCCGCGGTTGGAAGCCAGCGACTAACCGCTTGAGCTATGGCGCCGCCGTGTTGGTGTCGAAACTCAGCAGTGAAGCTCAACAACTTAGAATCGACAACGAAACCATGAAGACGCAACTGCGCAAACTTCAACAGGCGCCCTCACATGTGCAACCAACATGGCGTGAGGCTGCTACATTTGCCATAGCTACGGCAAAATCATACATGGATGTTGTGTGCAGTGGATGCTAACCCTAGTGTCTCCAAGGTCACAGCTCCTGCTATGAATTCACTACCTGAGCGGTTCATTGTGACGGGTGAAAACCCTTCCGGTGGCGATTTTGTAAAGGTAGTTAGGAAAGAGCTATTAAACTTGTCTCCTGTAAACACTGCTGTTGCCAATACCACAAAGAAACCCAGGGTTATCATGATCGGAGTGAGAAGCTTTTCTTTCTCTTGTGCAGAAGAGGGTCTCTCGGTGTTCCCCTGATGTTGAGAAATCTCTAAAGGATCAATTGCAACTTGCTTCCCTTGCTTGCACCAGATTAAAAACTAAACATAATTCGTAAACATCATTTCATGTCTTTGTTGCAGAAGATGATTTCCATATTATTGATAATACCGGAGTCTGGCCTAAGGGTTGTTCCTGTTTTTCCTTGGCACTACAACCCCAGTGGGCCCTAGGCCTACCTCCATGAACTCCTTTCACTTCGCTTTTCCTAGATCTTACACGTTTGGTAGGACTCCTTGGGCGGGTGATCAGCTCGTCGCAAGGCCTCTACCTGTATACAGACACAGAAAAACGTACACACACACACACACACACACGCACAAAAACACGAAACATCCATGCCCTGAACGGAATTCGAACCCACGATACCGGCGTCTGAGCAAGCGAAGACAGAANACGTGCCTTAGACCGCTCGGTTACCGTCATTGGCTAAGCGTTGTTTAATCGCTCCTTATTACGAGTGATTGAGTCCTGACCAAGTTGATACTCTTCTCGGCCTCGCTCCCCTGGTGCAGGTAATCTTAATCTCCATACTCCCCCATCTGCGGACCCTGTAGGCGATTCTGTAAACAAGGTAAACAATGTATTTGCCCAGTGGGAGGGCGCTACTGTACCTAGTTACTGGCTAGCAAGCCTGACAACAACATATTACCGAAACGTCAGAGGTCTTAGGACTAAACAACTCGAACTTTATGAAAATGTCTGCTCCACGAACTATAATATAACAAGTAATTTGTTTGTTTGAGACATGCCTAAAAGATCTGTGTTACGATCACAATTTATCTCCTGACTACTATACAGTTTTCCGTTCTGACAGGGCGTATGTATTTTTTTGTTATTGCTAGTGGGGTGGGACTAAGTCCCTTGTACTGCGGCCACTTCTGGCCTGTTGTACCAGCCCCAGATGATTAGTAAAGTGTGGAAATTAGCGACAGTGTTATAGTTACTTGTAGTAACTACCTGTAATCGGTCAATAAATCCACTCTCAAATCCAAATTCTGTCTGTAGTCACTCGTGCACGTGACAGTATTTTGCTTAGGTAATTCTTGTATAGAATATGAAATAACAACATTGAGTAGACTCTAAAGGGTTCTTACGATGGTGGATGACACACAGAATTACTGTGTTTTGGACTTTTCCCATCTTCCGGAATTCTATGTAATAGAGGACAAGACGTTTCGGAAACTGCATCTGTTGAGAATGTGCGAAATTTGTAATTGGTAATGCATTTAACGGAAACCATAGGACAGGATCTTTCATGAACATTTTACTAGCTATTGAACTGGTCAAGAATTTTTCTGATATAACAGAATCCAGAGGTTCATTATCATGTTCAGAAAAATTAGCCAATCAACTCTGTTCAGAGGTAATTGAACTCGGTTACAAATTCACACATCATGTCCCTCTAAGATCTGTTTCAGATATCGCTTTCCCCTCTACACCTAGTTCTTCCAAGTTCGGTTTTAGAGCTGAGACGGAAATATAGAAAATTCTGAACTGAATGTGCTTGTGAAGAAAGTCGTCTTCTGGGTTTTGGCGCCGTGTATTCTTCGTTTTGGCCGACGTTTCGGAAGAACGTATCGGCTCCATCTTCAGAGCAGGTGAATGGCTTGTGAATGCAGAAAGCAGTAGCTGTAATGATTAGGAAGTGAAAGGCGCTGCTTTATATACGAAGTAAGCAGGGGAGTGGTTTAGGAGAGCGGAGCAGGATTCACCTGCTCTGAAGATGGAGGCGATACGTTCCTCCGAAACGTCGTCAAAAACGAAGAATACACGGCGCCAAAACCCAGAAGACGACTTTCTTCATAGTCATCGCCGTGAAAACCTCAAAATTGAATGTCCTTGTGTTTAACTGCCCATAATTTTATTTTGTGTGTCACTATGGTTGGGTTACAGTCGTTTCCAGGTACTTTTAAACTTCCCACTCCTTGATTGGTTGTAGTAATATTTCGTATGGTCTCGCGTGGTTTTTTGTTCTGGCGACAGTAGTCTACTTGAACTTGCAGTGTTGTCTGTTTCTGGTTACCTTGACAACGGCAGAGCCCGAGCTGGATAAATGTTTCCATTGTTCCTATCCCTTGAAAGCACAATGGTCAATTAATTTATTAGCCTTTACAGTGAAGACCCTTCTTGTTTTGTACGAACTCTGATGTGACACCGTGTATTAACGACCGTGGGGATTCGTCGCGCTGACCAGGCGACACCCTCTATCCGTTAAAGTTGGCACTAACTTCGCCGACAAACAGCGGTCGCTCGGTCGGTATAGTTCGCTTGCGGACTAAAGCCACGGAGTTTTTGTTTGTTTGTAATTTATTTGACAACCAGTTACTTTCAGTAGCGCAGACTATACATCGTCGAATTGTGGGATGATTAATGAATATTGATTTAGACGATGTAGAAGGACGCAGTCGTAGCTTATTTAATGATTATATCCACATTCGCCTCTAGGGGTTAAAAAAATCACGAAATTCCTCGTCATGATAGTTTATAGCCCCGCCGAGATTCAAACCAGATACGTCCCGAATACAGGTCAGAGGAATTCGAAGCGTTTGCAGATCGTTACCCATGTTTTGGAGATATGTATTACCTCAATCTTCAGGGTCGAAAGATAAGTTGAGTAACAAAACTGTCTGCGGACTTCTTGTACCTGACTACACGGCGTCATATCCCAAAAGATAGTAGTCTTCATAGTAACCGCCGTGAGCACCCACGATCCAAGATGGAATCTATAAATTTTGTGTAGATGAATTTAGGGCTTCAAGAGGTTGTACTCATGTCTTTACGTTCATACCTGCCATCCAGTTTCAAACTTTTGCAAGGAATAGTTTAAAGAATTAATGGCGATTCTGTCTTCTTTACGGAAAAACTCCTCTATCACTCAGATCGAACTTGGAACTATTTTTGGCCTTCGTGAAAAAGAATGAAACCAGATCACGCGATGTCGCCAGGAGACGTCACAGATTTGACCTTTGCAACAAAGCAACGTTATCCATGATCACATACCATTAGATAGAAGACGTAGTAACGGAGAGAAGTCCTTCTGCCGGGAATTGAACCCCGTTCTTCCAGCCTGTAATGATCCGTTGATGCTTACACTCAGAATTAAGTTCAAGTTCTTTATTATAACGGAGCTCGCGGTAGCGTAGTTGGTTGAGGCACTGTGCTACAAGCTGTAAGATCGCGGGTTCGATTCCAAAGGAGTTCATTGGAGTTTTTAATTGATGTAACCCTTCCGGCCGTACAGTGGCTCTGGGGTCGAGTCATCGTCTAACAGAATTGAGTACCAGGAATCTTCTAGGGGTAAGGAGGCTGACAGCCTCACCGCCATCTGTGTAGAAAATGTGGGAGCCTTGACGTCCCACAACTGTATGGGCCTCCACGGCCTGTTTCCCCCCCCCCCTTGGCANACACACAAACTAAACATCCATGCCGTGAGTGGGATTCGAACCCACAATCCCGGCTTCCGAGCGAGCGAAGACAATGCACGCCTTAGACCTCTCGGCTCTCGTGACCGGCCCACGGCCTGTTACAGGAATATATTTACCTTTTTACTTTATTATAATGCTTAACGGTACAGGGCGTTCCCAGTTTACCACTCCTATGCTCTCCTAAAAATTGCATAATGTCTGATTGTCGTAAATCGAATATGAGTTTCCCACACATGTTACAATTAGGGATACTCGCAGGGCTTTGGAAAAAATGCCTTCACCTAAGTACTGATGTGTACATTATGTGTAATTACCAATTTTCTCGAAACTGTGTTTGAAATTAAGAATCTCACATTTACAAGACAGATATAAGAAGTATGTGGAGACAGTGCAACACAGAAAAGCACATTATCTCGTTTTCGCCAAGAAGTGGAGTCCGAACACTCCAGTACTTAGGTGACGATACGTACGAAGCCTTACTTGGATGGGTAATTACGTACATGCTCTTAGATTTTCGGATCTTTATGAATCATTACCGTCGAACGATTCAGGCCTGACAATAGTGCTGTAGCGGCCAACGATTCGTCATCGTGTGCGGGCTTGCTAATATTATGGCATCTAGATACTTTGCTAGGCAACGACCGCAAAATAAGCAGCTATAAAAGAGCCGTTGCCATGTAACTACTCCGCAAATAAGCGTGTTTCCACTGCAACATAACGGCGTTTTCTACGCGGTCCGTGTCGAGATGTTATAATCACGGCAAGTTAGGAGCTGCAGTTAGTTGGTTGGTGAGTGAATTAGTTCGAGAACTGCTGCGGTTCAGTTGTGAGCTATTGCTGTTAGAAGATGGTCGCCGAGGCCGACGACAGTCCGGGAACCCAGAGGAAGGGGAGCGTCCGGCGTTGGAAGGCCGCTACAAAACAACGGCAGTGAAGTGACTGGGCACTAGTATATGTGTGTGTGTAATAATGAACTGTAAAGTGTAGTCACGCTCTGTATCAAAGAGTTCAATAAATCCGGTCATCAATCCAAAACCCATCTATAGTTACGAAAACCGTGACAGCATAAAGTTTTGCCTCAAACTTATGTTTCGTTCGCTTCACAATCAGCATTGCTACCGCTTTGCCTTTTCAGAGCCACGTTAGCTTGATCATGTAGTACGTGTGTGACTGTCAACGGGGTTTTCGATTGGATATTGGATTTATTGACCACTTACACACACAACTCGGAGCTACAAGTAATTACAGCGCCATCCTTAATCTCCACACTTTACAAATCACTACAGTACACGCTAAGTCTTCCAGCCAGCTGTCTTCACCAGCCGTTTCCTGGTAACGGCTTCTAACGGCGGAAAATTTTCAGCTTCCGTACTGAAATCCTCTCTGACAGCTTCGTTAATCCCCAAACGTATAGCCACAATCTGATACACATTGTGAATGTCTAGTGACGTTTTCTGGACGTGTGAAGAGCCAGCTTCACACATACAAACGCTGAGGCGCAACATACATACATACATACAGAAAGGCAAAGTTATCCCTGTGTAAGGCCATCGAGGCTCCCACATTTTCTAGAAAATTGGCTTACAGATGGCGGTGAGGTCAGTTTTACGCACCGGTCATTAACCCTCCCCAGAAGGATCCTTCTGTTAGAGGCATAGTCGACCCCAGGGACATAGGGCGGCTGGAAAGATAGGCCAATTGAAAAATCCAGTGACCTCATCGGGAATGGAACCCACGATTTTGCGGTTTGTAGCATAGTGCCTCAACCAACTATGCTGCCGCATACCTATATACAGGCCTGTGCCTCAGAGGTCGAATTAATGAGGTATAATGAGTCCTATGTCTCGTGAGGCAATCGTGATGCAGAGAGATGTGGAGCTTAGGAAAATTTTCATAATTATATTGAAGGAGTTTAAAAATAAAGGAGCTGTCAGTTGCATGACCTTCAATACGCTTCATGTTGCAAAATAGTCGACAGAAGAGGCGAGAGATCGTCTGTCTGGTTGCGCAGAACTTTTATGCGTGTTGCAGCCGTTGCCTGGCAATGCGTTGGATGTCACATTATTATTATCTCAGCTATCTTAAGTTAATTAATGGTATTTATATCGGTATTGTATCGGAAATTTTGTTTGTATTGTAATGATGTGACTCTTACTCTTGTGTAGTTTTGTTTACTGTTGTGTAGTCCTGTGTGCTGTGCTTTGTTCGAGCGTGGTGGGTCATTTTGTGTCTTGTGACTTATTGTATTACCACTGCTACCGGGTAAAAACTCTTTTGCAGTCATATAAATAATAACATAAGTAAACTCGCTGGTCTGTTTTGATTGGAGATTGTGATCTAATTCATTTCTATATTTATGTTCTTAAAGCGTGATTTTGTATGGGTAGACTTAAACTCAGTCAACTGTGAGAAGGAGGTCACGTCGTCCAAGTTACTGACGTAAACCGTTACGTTGTCGTTAGGTTCTGTTTTAAACTGTATTCAAACTAACTAAAACTATCTCCATGGAGCTGAGCCTTCTTGAGAAGCCCCCAGTCGCTCATTTACTCAAGAATTTCCCAATATTTTGTGAAATTCTAGAGCTCATTACCATGTTCACAAGAGCCCTCCACTGGTCCCTATCCTGAGTCAGATCAATTCAATCCATATCATCCCATCCTATCTCTCTAAGATCCATTTTAATATTGTCCACCCACCTATGCCTTGGTCTTGCCAGTGGTCTCTTTCCTTCTAGCTTTCCCACCAAAGTGCTATATGCTTTTCACTTCACCCCATGCGTGTTACATGCCTTGCCCACCTCATCTTCCTTGGCTTATCATTCTAATTATACTTGGAGAAGAGTACAAGTTATGAAGTTCCTCATTATGCAGTTTTGTCCAATTTCCTGTCACTTCATCTCTCTTCTGTCCAAATATTCTCCTCAACACCCTGTTCTCAAACACCCTCAGTTCTATGTTCCTCCTTTAATGTCAGAGGCCAAGTTTCACACCCATACAGAACCACAGGCAAAATTTGATCAGAACGTCACTAAACGTGGGAAAATAAAATTACGAAAAAATTAAAAAGATGTTTTTTTTCTGGGTCCCCGAAAGTTTTTGTCACATTGCGAAGTTGAACATTGGAAACTCGGAGGGGACGCCCTTAAACGGCCCCAACACATGGTGAGCTGGAAGTGACGAAACGAACACGCGAAGATCACTTAAGTGTTTTTGTTTCGAATAATAATTAAATAAAGCTTCTTGTATAAAGGTAAAGCTAGCCCTTTAACAGGCCGTGGAGGCCCGTGGGGTTTTGAGACGTCAAAACTTCCACATTTTCTAGACACTCGGCTCAGAGATGACTGTGAAGGTGCCCTTTACCCCCAGGAAGATTCCTGGTACTTATTTTTGTTATAAAGTGGTAAAGTTGTCCCTGTGCATAAAGGCGTATGGGGAAGTGGATGTGTAAATCCGCGTATTCTTGATATGGTCAATCGGAGATGAGTGGTTAGCTTCACGTCCCAGCCGCTTTACCCCCTGGGAAAGAGCCCCCGGTTCCCATTGGATAGGCGGTTGGGTGGGTTCCAGAGCCGGTCTTGACGACGTGGAGAAGAAACAATCTTGACCCTACCAGGACTCGAACTCTGACCCCACTACCGTCCAGCCCGTAGCTAGTCCCTATACCAATTGAATTATTTTAATTCAGATATAATTATACATATTTGCATATGTACTTTTTGAGCTTATCTTAATAAGCACTTAAATTTTTGACGTTGTCACAGTCAGTGAGCATGTGTGCATGCTGATTGTAATTCCTTCTTCCAAACGTGCTCTCTCTGACCTTCTGCACTATACACTTTAACGTAAATTTTCAGTTGGCAACTGCGGTTGGTTAATGAGTATAGTGACCAGGCTATGGGCCGGACGACCGCGGAATTCGGCTTAGACTCCCGGTAAGAGTAAGATTTTCTCACCAATATATATATGTGTGTGTGCGTGTGTTCTCTGTCTCTCTCTCTCTATCCGTGTCTTTTCCCGCAAGGAACGAAGGACCGGTAAAGGGAAAAAGAGCAAAACGGGGTGTCTGTTTGCACGCCATGCTTGGCAGCAATGCGGGAACCACGAGCGCGCGCAGAAAACAAATGATCTTTCAACAAGTTTGCCTGTAATTGATGCACAAATTCTGAACATAATAGTGTCAGTCAGGGATAATGCAGCTTTGTGTCCTTAACGAAAACGAGGTTACATCCCGTTATGGAATTACGTTTCGCATTCATTTTGTTGCATTGTTCTGTGGAGAATAAGGGGAAGTGACGTAGTTGTGGCTGCCACTTCAGGTGTGGTTACTTGTCAGTGCTACTCAGCAAGTAGCCTTGCGGACCGGAAGTGACAAGTGAGGTGCACACGCCGTCAGCTGATGAACTTTCCCTCATCCAGCAGAACTGACTTGAAAGTTGGTTCAAATAAATGTAAGCCCATGTGTCATGTTTCTGCTTCAAGGCCTTTGGTAACAGTTTTGCCTAAGGTCCATATCTCAAGATTAATGAGCGCATTGAGGTCAGATCATTTTCTTTAAGTATTACAGGTATTTTTAGAAGCCGTCAGAACAACTATTGATTGATTACAAAACGGACGTTAAGGTGTTAATACTCAGTTTTATTCCCTTTATCCCACTGCATGTTTCGAGCTGAAGTGATCATCGTCAGGTGGTCCTTGAACATAATCCGTCGTCATTGAATTGTCAGTTAAAATGTTTACGTTTTTTTATATTTAATTTTCATAACTAAGAGCAATAAAACCCGCGAGCTGGACATACTGTCACGTTTGAGGGGTGTAACTATAGACAGGGTATGGATTGGAGATTGGATTTATTGACACCACTCGGCACTACAAGTAATCACAGCGCTATCGCTGATCTACACAATTTACAAATCACTAACACACTTTAAGTCTTCTCAGTTTTCATTAGTCGTATCCTGGCAACGTATTTTAACACAATAATTATAACAGTTCCACTGGAACTACAGCACACATAGTCTTCTTTTCACAGCCGCACTCTTGGAACTAACTCTTTTCTTCACACCCGGACTTTAAACTCTCAACTAACTTGCTCACCCTAAATATTCTTCCTTTTAACCATTTTGCTCGGACCGAACAGAAAACACTGTCTCCAACAATAACGCTGCTGTAGGCATGTTTATCGATCCGTTGCCTATAAACAGGTTGGATAACACCATTTTATTGTTGGGGCGTTACCAAGCAACGGCCCCTGTTTACAGAGTCACCGCATAGCAACGCGTCTATACGCTACAGTATTACATGTGGAAGGTTAAACTCATTCATTCATTCATTCATTCATTCATTCATTCATGCATGCTGATTGTAATTCCTTCTTCCGAACGTGCTCTCTCTGACGGTCTGCACTATACACTTTAACGTAAATTTTCAGTTGGCAACTGCGGTTGGTTAACGAGTATAGTGACCAGGCTATGGGCCGGACGACCGCGGAATTCGGGTTAGACTCCCGGTAAGAGTAAGATTTTCTCACCATAACCCCTTTGAGACCGGCTTTTGGGCATACCCAGCCTTCTATGCAATGGGTATACTTTTCCCGTTGGTAAAGTGGGCAGGGCGTGAAGCTGACCAGTGATCTACACATCTGCACGTAGTTCACAGGTTAATAAATGCGTTGAGTTATTCCTGCACACCCCCCATAATAATAACTGGAGAAGCTTCAGCGTAATTTCAATATAGACTACGTTTACGCCATTTAAGACGATCTTTACTAATTGCCGTACAATATTTATGGTGGAATAGTTCTTCAAATTTAATTTTTTAACATTTTGTAGATTTCTTTCCCTTACCAATTTTATTCCCTTTCTAAAAATCCAGGAGGGGGGCAGATAACTCGCTCCCCCCCCCCCCCGCCC
>NW_019737398.1:37530-86638 GCF_002891405.2 Cryptotermes secundus
AAAAAAAGAAAGGGCAGCTTACACAGTCCGGTTACTAATATACTGCATTTGTTATCTGCGCCACAAGTCACAGATACTAAGAGAGGCATTGCTGACTTGCTGACTTACTGACTTTCACACATTTCTAGTTTCCGCGTGTATGCCATCTGAGTCACCCAGCTCGTCCACCCGTCTGCACGCATATGACAGCCAGAGAACACTTCAGCGGGGTTTCTTTCGTCATTTTCATTTTAAAATTTCGAGTGTTTTACTTGCAGTTCTGGTATTTTTATAGTTACGAGTTTGTTCATTATAAACAGTAACATATTTATGATTGCGGACGTTTACATTTATTTCAATAAAAATGGGGGCGGGGCGGTGAATTAAGCTGATGTGAATACGAAAGGCGGGGCATCGTGACAAAAATATTGCGTGAAGTCCGGATATTTCAATCTCTATAGCGATGGGCTACGGGTTGGACGACCGGAGTTCGTTTCTTGGCAGGGGCAAGAGATTTTTCTCTAATCCACAGCGCCAAAACCGGCTCTTGGGACCCACTTATCCTCCTGTCGTACGGGTACCGGAAGATTACCGAAATATGTTATTGCTGATAATAGTTAAGCGAAGCTTCATGCAACCTGATTTTTTTTTCGTGTAGGCGTGTATAAATACACAAGTAAACTAAATTTGTCCGTATGATTAATTAATTAATTAATTAATTAAGCACCGCGCCGCGAAGATGGACCGCCTCTGTGGTCTAGTGGCTAGTGGTCAGAGTTTCTGCCTACATATCCAGGGGTCCGGGTTCGATTCCCGGCGCTACCAGATTTTCTGAGAACTAATGAGTCTGAAACGGTTTCAAGGAAATTTCGGCTTCGGTCTATAAAACCGAAATTAACGGCTGTGGGGATTCGTTGCGCTGACCATCCGACACCCTCTATCCGCTGAAGTTGACACTAAATTGGCCACAAGCGGCGGTCGCTCGGTCGGTATAGTTCGCTAGCGGACTCAAGCCACGGAGTTTATGGTTTGCCGCGAAGATTTATGGGGGAGTGAAGTTATAGCTCCTTCATTCATGACCTTGGCACTAGATGGAGATGCGTGGTCAGGTTCACCCCCTGGCCGTTTTACCTCCAGGGAAAAGCTGCTGGTAGCGGTTCGATAGGAGGCTTGCTGGACCACAGAGCCGGTCTGGATGCTGTAGGGCAGAGAAGAATCACATGCGCCTGCCTTGAATCGAACCCCATTCGTCCAGCTCGCTGTACCGACTGAGCTGTCCCTGCCGTCTTTCTACAGCCGTTGCTATATTCAGAATTACACTTTGTGTCTGTACTTCTCTTTCTCACCTTTTCCAATAATCAGATTATTCTTAGAGTCTGCGCAATAGCATAAGTGCTCCAAGCGGTCTCCCCCTTTTAAAGTTATGTAAGCGTGAGGTTTATCATTGTTATCACGCAATTTCAGGTTACTATAGCAATGAATTGTCGAGCGTTAACACAATGCATAAAAATGAGTTCTGTAGTAGGTCACGAGCGAGTGAGCAGTCTTTTATTTCAGTATATCATGTCTGTTGTGTCAGTATTGATAATATTCCGATCTGGATATGTGAAGTGTAGTATACTATACGGAGAAGGTGGTTTGCGATTGGTTATTTGTGTGTGTTGTTCATGGGAGATGCCGTTAAACGTCGCCATCGACCTATCGTTTCATGACATGTAAGAATGGAAAGAATAAAGGAGAAAGCAGGGAAAGTTATTGGTACTGTAGCTTTTGTAACAAATTATGAGACCCCGTTGAATTATTAACGGGTGTTAGAGCATTTTTTTTTTTTTTGAGAATTAATTCTTTCTGGTCCTTCGTTCATATAATGTTCATTAATTCGCAGTAATCTAAATATTTGTGGGGTGAAATTCCATTCCATTCCTGAAGACAGTGATACTCTGCGAGTTTCAAGCCATTTATATGCCTTTATTCAGTTCTGGCAGCACCACGTGCCGACTGTTGCGCCGCGACCTTCAGTGGTCTGTTGCGCATCCTCCTCTGTTACAACTCTTCAGCAAACCTATACGTGGAATGAAGTGCAGTACCTTATTTACAGGGGCATCTTCGTAGTCACCTGGCTTCGTAAGGTGATGGCGCAGGTGTCTGCCTCACAGTCGCATAAGATATGTATGGCTAATTCGTCTTTTTATAGGCACCTTTCGGGAATGGGACTATTCGTTAAGTCCCATTTTGAAGAGCTGTCCCTTCAGGCGACAGTGTTCTATGAGTAGTCCTGTCGCCCACCGTAACTGGTTCCTGTTTAGTTTTAGCAGTTCCTTGGTTTTCCTTACAGAGGGTCCTTTTAAGGATCCCTTTGCTTGTTAGAGCCCTGTTAAGGACTCCCAGTGTTTTTTGGTATGTTTGTCCAGTCCCTGACAACCTTTTTAGCAACTAAATAGGCAAAACCACGAAACTAAAATTTCCTTTACTTTTTCTTCATGTCATGATGTTAAATTAACCATAAGGAGTTTTGACTTTGCTCAGTAGTTGTAGAGCTCCAGTCGTGATTTGCGTATGACTCGAATCTTCCATTCAGCTTATTTATAAGCCTCGATTTATGTTTGTTGAAAATGGAGGCTGGTAGAAAAGCGATCAAGGTCAGTTGTATGATGTGCCGGATAATCCGTCATTGTATTCCGTACAGTTGTACTTCTCGCGACATACATAAACGAACTAGCATTGACACTATAAAGCCTAGTGATAGTTACACTGAAGTGCCAAAAGTCATGGGATAGGTACCTAGTATCGTGTAGGACCCCCTCTAGTCCGGCGAAGTGCAGCAACTCGACGTGGCATCGATTCCACAAGTGGACGGAAGACCTCTGGAGAGATGTTGAGCCATGCCATCTGGATAGCCGCCCACAGCTCCCTGGTATTTGTAGGTGCAGGATTTTGGGTGCGAATGGACCTCTCCACCATGTCCCATAAATGCTTTATTGGGTTCATGTCGGGCGAACGTGGTGGCCACACCATTCGTCGGAACTCTCCAGAATACTCCTAGAACCAATTCTGGACAACTCCGGTCCAATGACACGGTGCATTGTCCTACTGGAATATCCCATCGTTGAGGGGGTACATGAATTCCATAAAGGGCTGCAAATGGTCACCAAGTAGTGTAACGTAGCGGTCATCGTTCAATGACGGGTTTAGGTGGACGAGCGGACCCAACTCATGCCACGTGAACACACCCCACACCAGTATGGAACCACCACCAGCCTGCACAGTGCCTTGTTGACAACTGGGGGTCCATGGCCTCATGGGGTCTGCGACACACCGGAACCCTACCATCCGCCCGAAACAACTGGTACCGTGTCTCATCGGACCACGCCACATGTTGGCAATCCTCCAGGGTCCAATTAGCGACGTCAGAAGCCCAGGTGAAGCGCTGTGTCTGGTGTCGTGGTGTTAACAGAGGCACTCTGGTCGGTCTTCTGCTCCCATATCCCATGGAAGCTAAAGAACGCTGCACTGACGGACTGGATATGCGTCTGGTACCTCCTGCATTGAATGTGGATGTGATTTCAGCCAGTGTCGCTTGTCTGTTACCACGGACAATTCTAGCTAGACGCCGCTGGTTACGATCATTAAGCACCCGTGGTCGGCCACTGCGCTGTCCACGATGGATGGAAATGCCTTCCACAAGGTATTCCCGGTACAAACGTGACACCGTGGATCGAGGAATGTTGAATGACCGCACAACTTCGGGAATGGAATGTCCCATCCGCCTGGCACCCACTCTCATGCCCCGCTCAAACTCCGATAATTCACGTCTGCTTGCCACCTATCATCTGTGGCTGGTACAATAGGCCAGAAGTGGCGGCCGCAGTACAAGGGACTTAGTCCCACCCCACTAGCAATAAAAATAGTAGTATCCTTACTTATTCATTCATTACAGGGTTGTAGTTTTGACTTCTCGACGGCGAACAGTTGCATGTGAATTTAATGATTGTTTATGAGGGGAAAATCTTATCATAGTCGTAAGTATATCATTCGCAATTGCTTCTGCCGAAGGCGCATGTCAAATGAGTGCTGTATACTTTGTAATTTGTCTTGTAATTTTTCTGTGATCATATTGTGACATGATGCTTGAAAGCCGGAATAGGCCATAACTAGACAACGGCTCGCTAATGCTCATATCCGCGGCAACGAATACGCTTTTAAGAATCAGATCGTTGTCACGAAAGTAACACACGTTTCGTAGCAACGGATAAAGAGAGAATAACAAAGGAACTGTTTGAGATAGCGATCTATATTCAGTTCGCCTCGAAGTTGTAAAAGGGGGACACATGATTGATTCGAGAGTTCATTCGTAAGAGAATTCAGAAGACAGTTCAGTAGTTCATTGTTCAGCTGTCGACTGTTAACCAGCGGACAGCGGAATGTGAAGAAGTGACCGACTCGTAAATCAGAACCAAGTCAGTTACAGTGGAAGAGAAGACACTCCTAGTTCAGTAAGGAATGGAGCGAGTCTTAGTCATTGATCATGGTTGTAAGTGTAAATAAGGCGTCAGTAAATCCAATCATCCAATCCAGAACCCGTTCTTATTAGTCACGCAAGCCCCTCGTACGTGACAATATAATCCAGTTTCGATATAATTGAGGAGCTTTCATTGTTCCGTTTCCCCTGACATTCTCTCCGCGTGAAGTGGACTGCGTTGGATCAAGCCAACTTGTGAACGGCGCACAGAACTTTCATGACATCCACGAACTAATTACTTTCCTGTACACTTTCCGCTGCAAGGCGCATGAGAAAGTCGATTCGTCATGACGTCACAGAGTTTTATGCTTGGAGGTGCAAGTAGACCCTGTTTGCCCCTCGATGTAGGCCATATGCCCGGCAAATATACCTAATCCTTCCAACCGCAATGTGGCCTTGGGGTTTACTCAGCCTCTAACAGAAATGAGTACCAGGAATATTCTTGGAATATTCTTGAGGGTAAAGGGCTGCAGGGGCGTAGGGCTGATAACCTTACCGCCATCTATGAGATGATTGTCTAGAAAATGTGGGAACCTCAACATCTCACAACCCTATCGGCCTCCACGGCCTGTTACACGGATACCTTTACTTTTTTTTACAGTGAGTTTTTATTTTCATCAGCACTACTTAATCATTAAATTTTCCATTTGTTTGTGTTCTGAGTTTCTTTTCTTAGTCTTTTAGGGCAACCTTTTGCTTCAATAACCCGGATTATCTCTTAATCCGGATGACCTTTCCCCCCTCAATTACTCCGGATTAGTGAAGGTTTACTGTATATCGTGCGTAGCCTGTGAAGTGTTAAAACACTTCTCGGTTAGGTATCACGCCTTGTTCGTTATGCTACACGGCGACACATGCGTACCTCCGAATGTAGCACGCGTTGCTTCAGTTTGTACCTTTATCACGGCTGCATGCGCTGTGCCGAAGTTGCATCCCCTTTGCATTCGGGATGTCCCGTATCGACTCTTCTCTGATAGCAGCGGTTTTAAGGGTTTTCGTAGAATTTTTCGGTCAGCAGGCAAGTTCTTGAACAGTATCCACTATAAATAGGTCATGGCCACTTTCACATCGTTTATAGCCATCCGTCCATTGGATGCAACGTAGTCTGTTGCTGAAAAGCGTCGATAAATGAACCGAGAACAGGCGTGCATGTCACTGGTTTGGAAGCGGCGGTAAATGAGGCCCCATAAGGGGTGCTGCATTGCCAGACGCAGGTAGCAAGAGCCTAGAAAACATCTTGACAGTTTGCTTTTGTAAAATAAATAAAATTAGTTTTAAAATTAAGAAAAAATTCTGGGTCTTGTGTTTACAATGCTCAGTAATGTATCTGTCCACGTTGCTCCCACTTGGAGCATAGTGCATCCGTGAAACGTTTCGTTTCACTTCAGTTTCTTAATCTTGGTCGGTAGGACTTCTTGGACGGGCTACCAGCCGGACGCAAGGCGCAGGACACAGGACAACACGAACACAGACGAAACGCTGATACATATCCATGCTTTGAGTGGGATTCAAACCCACGATCCCAGCGTTCGAGAGGGCGAAGACATTTCATGACTTAGATCGCGCGGCCACTGTGATCGGCCGGTTTAATATAATTCAAAAGACGAGGATGAGGGTTTAATGAAAACCGAAAAGGAGGTGTCACGCGAAAGCGTTTGGGAACGATTGGTTTAGGTGATCCCTCTCGAGAGAAGCAAAGCAGTGACTCAGCTAAGGAGAATGTTCCGCCAGAAGCTGTAGTAATGACGCCTGCTTGTGTAAGCGTATTGAGAGTGGGGTTTAAATGCCGTCGGTTATTCTCGGCGAAGGTTGTGATTTATGTAACACTACATGGGTCAAGGGCGTCGAGGACTCATCAACTGATATTCCTCGTGTCACTTCCAGTAGGCAACTGTCGAGTAGTCGTATACTGTCTTCTGGGAGTTTCGGAGCAACGTACTGCCTCAATCTTCATGGTCAAAGATTAAGCTTCTACTTGCTGTTTATCTTATTCTTCGACACCCTTCTCAGTTTTCCTTGGCACAAAGCCGCAGACTGAACAGGATGATCTAAACGTAACGTTGAGGCTGCGCCATAGCTCAAGCGGTTAGTCGTTGGTTTTCCACCGCGGCGGCCCGCGTTCGAGCCCGGGTCTGGTCAAATGGGATTTGCGGTGGACAAAGTGGCGCTGGGGCGGGTTTTCTCCGAGTACTTCGGTTTCCCCTGCCAATCTTCATTCCACTAAATTCTCCATCATCATGATCACCCGGGGCAGGCTACAATACGCCGATCAGTGGCCGCCGTGCTGAGTGGACCCAGTTGGACTCCACCCCCCAACTAAACGAAGATACATTTTAATATTATCGCCCCATCTGCGACTAGATATTCCAGTTGGCTTTCTTTCAGCTTTTAATGCCGAAACTTTATATATGCTTTTCTAATATGATTTCTATATGCACTCCAATCTTTCCTTTCGTATAATCATTCTAACTAAGTAAATTCCTCTGCACAGAACTTGGAAAGGGCCGCAGTGTGAGTGACCGCTGTCGTACCCTGCTGCCAGCTTCATTCATTCATTCATTCATTCATTATTAGAGGTGGGTGCTCCATGCACTGAGACCAGTTATTGGTCCATTGTGCGTACTTGTGCTATCAGCCCCATTCTACCAGCGAGGTCGGCCCTCTTCTGACAGTGGTGCCCGATACTTCCTCATCTACCGGAGGCATTGGAAACTACTTGGGTGGGAAACTTTGCCTAATTTTGCTCAGAGGTCTCCTAGAGACATGGGAATCTTTTACGTGCCGTAAATCTGCGACACAGGACCCACGGCTTATAAAGTCATGGCCTTGAGTCATGAGGTTGGAACGTTACCCCTAGACTACGAAGGCCGCTTACTGCCAGCTTAAAATGATATGTAATGTCAGCACTTTCCACAAAACGAACGGAATGGACGGGGCAGGATTACAACTTCTTATTGCATACTGTGGTAGCAGGTACTTGTGCAGCTGCAGGCTGCCTGTGTAGAGGCAGGAGAAAGAGAAAGAAAGAACACTTTACTTGCATATTATTCACATTGCTGAAAATATGACCTAAAAACTTAGAAATTACGAAAAATTATTAAAAGTGACTTATAAAAGTTACACTTTTGTAACCAGCAACTCATATCCGGGATTTATATATTTATGGTCGTCCAATAGGATACAAGAAAAAAAAAGATGACGTCATCCAAATCCGGGGCCTCGTGATGAGGCTTGGTCTCTCTTTTTGCAGTTCCTTAATTATATAGACAGTCGGTAGCTCTCTTAGGTGGGTGATCAGCCCGCCGCAAGGCCGCTGCCTACACTGGACAGCATAAACACAGAATGGACCCAGAGAAACATTCATGCTTCGAGTGGGATCCAAAACCCCGACCCCAGTGTCTTAGCGGGCGAAGACAGTTCATGCCTAGTCCCCTTATACTGCGCGGCCACTGTGCTCAGCGCGGGTGACTATCATATTCTCAAATACTCTTATGCATACTGTGAATTTCTTCCTGTCAGAGACTTTGTCTTTTTCTTTTCGGTTGTGAAGGCGGCCTACCGTTTGCTGTTTCTGTGTTTAATTGGGTCGGTCATGAAATTATTCGATGAGTCACTGGATCGGGTTCGAGTCTGAAACGCTTTGTGAGAGGTGAGTCCCCGTGTACCACGGTTCTGGTCGTTAACCTTATGCTGCTGGCATGTTGTCAATATACACTGGGAGCACAGAAGCGCGATTCACAGTCATGCGTGCAGCAAGCTGATCCGTCAGTAGTACATTGTCCCCCAGTACTGATGGAGTACTGTGTAATGTGTGTCAGACTTGAGGTTATCACGGCAGTAAATATCAAGATTACATCCTTCCATTTAGTTCGTTCCAGCGTTTTGGACGAACCTTTTGTCGTCATCTTCAGCCCTATGGGCCTCCACGGCCTCTTACAGGGATAAATTTACCTTTACCCTACAAAAGAGTACAGTGTCGCGGTTTAGTGGTTGGCAGACCGTATGTAAGAGGCGCGGCTGTTTCAGTTCTTTGCCTGAAGACCATCGTGACTGAGGTTTGTTCTGATTGTCCTTGCTCCTTAGAGGCAAATTCTGAAATAGTGCCTCAAGTTATGTTACTACGGCTTCTTCTACGTCATTTCGAATTCACTATTAATCATCGTAATATTCGACACTAGTCAGAGCTACTGAGAGTGTCGTTAAATAGGCCACGAAATGAATAAATTATGGACGCCACATTCCAGAATGTGACCCTGATACTGTGTCATGTTGACACTAGCATATGGGACAGAATAGAATTGCTCGTAAAGAAAGAAGAAAATCCATAATAACCCTCTAAAAAATCTAAGTTAAATAATATAATGTTATCCTTATATATATTCTCACGTATTAGAGTGACCCTCAACGGGGTTTTAGTTTGGATATTGGATTTAATGACCACTAACAGATCCGTGAGTACAATTAATTATAACAGTCCCAGTCCTTCCGAATCTCACTGTAACCACAGCATACATAAAGTCTTCTCAGTTTTCTCTAGACGTTTTCTGGTAACTGCTTGTAACAATGGCTATTCCTCTTTTTCCGTGCTCAAGTCATCTCTGAATGGCGGCTCCCTTTGAGTTCACTAGCTCCCAGGCCGGCGGCTATTTCACACCAACCTCCTTGTCTTCTCGCAGCCCGACTTTCAACAGAGCACACTTCCATGTGACTGACAGTCTCGCTTATAACCCCTCAGCACAGAGCAACAGCAAACACAGTTCTTCTATCGTTGCGTGCGTGTCTCTTGTGGTTCCCACGTGATCGCTATCCAGCCAGCCCATTGGCGCGCTGGCTGCTGCCTAGCAACGACTCTTGTTAGGCAGCAGCCAGCGCGACAATGGGCAGAAAGTTTGACACAAGTTTTCACGCTAGTTTCTTGTTCGACTTATTCTTCGACCCAGAAGATGGAGGCGATATGTTCCTCCGAAAGTCGGTTGACTTTCAACGCAATGCATGGCGTTATATCCCAGAAGATATTACTCTTCAGGGTGCCAAGGGACTGGATTTAACTGGCTTGTGATACTGTCAAGTGTCAGGCTTTTTGTGAACACGTAAATTAACTTTCGGCTTAGTATTTTTTTAAACATTCATTCGTTCATCAGTAATCTGTCAAGACGACAGGTCCACAGTCTCTTCCAAAACAGTTCCTCCACTTAATGCGATCTAGAGCTCTCTCCTTCAAATGAGAATATCCTCTTGTGTCCCCAAGGTCATCCAGCATCTTCTTACAGCTTCTTCCTCGTCTTCTGGTTCGCATACATGGTGTCTCTGTTTTTGGAAAGAGACTATCCAGGAAAAGTGATAATGTGGTAGTTTTTCCATTTGCTTTCCACATCGTCCAGACTGGCTCTGGGGCCAACCCAGCCTCATATCCAATGGGTACCGGGGGCTCTTTCCCCGGTGGTAAAGCGGCCGTGGCGTGAAGCTGACGACTCATCTCCAACTAGTGTCGAGGTCAAGAATATATGGATCTGTACAGCCATTACCCTATACGCCTTCATGGCGTAGTGCTTAATTAGTTAAGTACAGGGACAACTTTTCTATATGTCAAGTTGCTGATAGGTAAGAATAGGACCAGAATATACAGTGGAAGATGCGATCGGGTCGGTATTGTCCACCTTCATCGAAAAGCATTATTACTAGTTAATATCAGCGCTTATTCTGTCAAGCTGCCTTTCCAGGTTCTTTCAAGTTTACAGCATACATGTTCAGTGAAACCGTGATTTGAAAGTATCCCTTAAGTGGATCAGTGAAAGGGTTATATGTCGAAATCGTAGCGAGAGGTGGGAATTGTCAAATTGTCACGTTTAATTTTCTAGAGATGTGCTTAAAGCTGACGGCCTCACCGCCATCTGTGAGCCGATTGTCTAAGAAATATAGGAGCCTCGTCGTCTCAACCCTATGGGCCTCCACGGCCTGTGTCAGGGATGGCTTTACTTTTTTATTTCAATAGTTTCAATGTTTCAGCGTTCAGGTTAGGGGTTGCATGCAAGGCTGACGACCTTGCTCTGTGAAATATATATATATATATATATATTGTTGCTAATTCCAAAGAAGCGAAAGGCTGATGGTCTAGTTTGCGACACAGCCGCAAATAGACAAACCTGGCAGGATCTTTTAAGGAAAGCTATTGCTCAAAAAGGGCTGTTTTGCCAATGATGATGTTGAAGATTTCATTAGTGAAAGATCTCTTCTGTGATGTGAAACCGTGTAGTTTGGTAGATACGAATATATGGGAGGAACCTGCTACCTAAATCATCAGAGCAGAAAGAGTCCTGAAAATGGAGTCAGCACGTTCCTCCGAAACCTTAATACGTGTCTAAAGTAAAGAGGACAGTAGGCCTAGCCTGAAATCTCGCTAATTGAAGTGTACTATCTCCGAACCGCCCCACACTTTCTTTTGACACTTAAATTTCTCTGCCCTGGCAAGTCTACTGGGTCACAATGAGTGCGGACAGCAATTAGTGGCTCTTCTGCATGGCTACACGCGAGCGTGCATTCTCCCTCAGTGAGATAAGACTGTAAACTGCTTGAGATTTACCATATATCTGCATAGGAGATAAGATGGGGGCCCTGAGATATGAGACTTTCGCTGTGGTGAGCGTCACGGTAGACTTTCTTCAGGGCTGTCTCCATCTTCAGGACAATTTTTTATAGTAACTGCCTTGAGATTTCAGCCACGCTGCTATATATGCTGACTGCATACTTCATGATTGTCATCATCAGGGCCCGATTTTGATGACATGTCATCTTTTTTTCCTTGTATCCTATGCGATGCTCTTAAATATATAAATCTCGGGTATGAGCTGCTGGTTACAGAAATGTATATTTTATAGGTAATGTTTTTGTCATTTTTTGACATTTTTAGGTTTAAGGTCATTTTTTCATTTTGGGGGTAATTTTTGGGACTTTTAAGGGTATTTCTTGTCATTTTTTACCATTTTAGGGAATTTTTCTTCATATGTTTTCTGAAATGTGAATAACATGGAAGCGAAGTGTTCTTTCTTTTCTCCTTTAGGTCATTTTTTTTAGTATTTTCAGGTCATCAGAATCCGAGCCCTGCATATTACATTTTTGGGTCATATTTTAGGTCATTTTTCCGTCATTTTTTAAATATTTTCAGGTCATCAAAATCCGGGCCCTGGTCACCATAGTCTCCAGATAAATGGCTGGTTAATGGCTTCAAAAAAAGGCCATGATAGATTCCTTCCAAATCCTTACCCACTGAGCGTTCATAATATATCGAACAAGGTGGTGTAGCGGTAACGTTCTAGACATATATTCAGGAAGTGCTCGTTTCGAATGTCGGTCTGATATCTGCTGTTCTGACCGAAAATATTTGTGGGTTTCCGCGTTTCCAGACAAATGTAGAAATATTACTTCGATTAGGCCACGTCAGCTTCCTTCCACGCCATTCCTAATTCGTCAACCCTCCCATTAGACGACTTTATACAGCCGAGATACTCCTTGGCTTTAGTCCGCAAGCGAACTATACCGACCGAGCGACCGCCGCTTATCGGCGAAGTTAATGCCAACTTTCAGCTAATATAGGGTGCTGCGTGGTCAGCGCAACGAATCCCCACGGCCGTTAATTTCGGTTTTCTAGACCGGAGCCGCTACTTTTCCAATCAAGTATCTCCTCAGTTATCCTCACGAGGCTGAGTGGACCCCGTTCCAATCCCACTACTTTTCAGAAAATCTGGTAGCGCCGGGAATCTTACCCGGCACCTCTGGACCTGTAGCTAGGAACTCTGACAACTAGACCACAGAAGCGGTCGGGTGTAATATGTCCCAAAAAATATAGATTTCCGTCGCATTGGATGGTATGTAACCTGTGCAAAATATGCGTTCCCCTCATCTTTATGGTAGATTCTTTCGTCTTTATGTATAATATGTCAGAATTGTACGAATTATAGAACGAGGAATGTTTGTCGTGTTGCAGATGGGCCGAATGTGACGGTATGGACAGCCCTTACGCCGCTTCTTGCCGCAGCGTTCCTGGTCACTTCGGTGGTTGTGCTGCTGGGGTGCGTCTGCTGTCGCCAGAGAAAGGGCTTCCAGGTAAAGAGAAGGGATATCTACAGACTGCGCGCATAGCGTAACATTTCTAGCGCTTTCGCTCTCGTATTGTCTTCAATTAAAAAAAAATCCTTTGTTTTATTAACTCGACATCCATAAGACTTAGAGATAATGCAAGACATGCCCGCAGAAACGCACTGTCGGTCTTGACGTAAAGTGAACCGAAGCTGCAGTGCTTAGGTAAATTATCTCCCAGTATTTAATTTCATGCGTATAGACAGGTGGGACGGAGTCATGCACGCTATGAGGATCTGCACGCACTGAACCATACAAACTGGCCGGCGTCGAACACTTGCTATGACGTGGTGACGTCTGAATCAATGATCGTCAGTGAATTTTTGCCCAGTAACTCATTATTAGGACGCTAAAATGAAAGAGGGTGATTTTAAGAGTTCTACCTTCTGGGTTATAGCGCTGTGTAGACCGTTGAACGTCAACGATGTTTCGGAGGAATATGCCTCCATCTTCAATGTCGAAGAATAAGCCAAGCAGAGCTTGCTACCTTCTTCACGCTGGTTTATTGATTGACTTGTTCCTCAGTCCTCAAGATGGAGGCGACATATTCCTCCGAAACGTCGGTTGATTCAGCGGACTACACCGCATTGTATCCCAGAAGGCAGAACTCTTCATAACCACCGTTTTGAGATCATCAAATTCTACAAAGGGTGAATTAGGTTCCATTTGTAGCGTGAAAGAAGGAAAGAAATACATACCTCTACAATTTCGGTCGTGAAAGAAATGGATTATTTGGGAGACCTGTGCTTATGAACAGATAATATTAAACTGAATCTTGATATATAGTTTAGTAAGGCGTGGACTGGATTCAGCTGTCTCAGGGCAGGGTCCTTGGTATGGTTTTCATGAGCAAGGTCATGAACCTTTCAGTTCTATAATCGCTACATTTCTTGAACAGATGAGAAACTATCAACCTTGTAAGACATCACTGTGTCATTAAGGTAGTGTTTTCCTCCAAGTTTATCTCCATCTGGGGTCGCTGATTTTCAGAACTTACCGAAACCCTCTGAGCTCCTGTCTCAGATTGGGACATGAAAGTTCGCGATAAGCCGTATAAATACATAGGCTCAGTATATGCCGATCGCAGTGGTCGCGTGGTGTAAGGCATGGAAATTCTTTGCCCGCTGGAACAGTGGGATCGTGGGTTCGAATCCCTTCGAGGCATGGGTGTTTGTCCGCGTGTCTTATGTATTTGTGTTGTCCCGTGTGTAGGTAGCAGCATTGCAACGGGGCTGATCCCCCATCCAAGTAGTCCTACCTACTGTCTATAAGAGCAATAGTTCCTGATTAATTTTGAAGAGAAACAGGCCATATGGCCTAATACGAAAAGTAGAAGACGTATGATGTAAAGTGATGACATGTATTATAATTTAAAGAATTTATATGTTTTTCTAATCAAACTGAACATTGCATGAGGTTTGAAGTCCGCAGGGCAATGCCATAATTGTAGCATTCTCTGAATGAGACCCCGTGCGGTTGACCTGCGCCTGCCTCAGGCTTCAAAGTAGACTGTAACACTATTTGAATCCACACTACACCTCCACCGTCGGCTTGTTTGTTTAAGACACATGTTAATATCTTACACAGTGGGAGTCATTAGACACAAATCGTTAAGTGAAATTTGTGTCCACACACTAGAAGAGGCCCCACCGAGGGGACACTCTGTGTAATTTCACTTCTCGATAAGGTTTAATTCATTCATTCATTCTTACAGTCACGTGTATGAGTGACTACAGACGGTTTCTGGATTGATAATCGGAATTTCTGGACTTTTTAATACAGCGCATGGCTACACTTTACAGTTCATTGTTACACACGCCAAGCCCATCGTCACGTCTTCACTGCTGTTGCTTGGTAACGGCTTCCAACTGCTGACGTTCCCGAACGGGAGCTACCAGTTCCTCACTGCAACAGCTCACAGTGACTGAACCCCAGCAGTCCTCTGACTGCCCAGCAACCAACTTGTCATGCTTATAACATCTCGGCACGGGTCGCACAGAAAACACCTTTCCTCTGGAGCTTCGTACGGGCCTCTGCCTAGTAACAGCCGTTGTCTAGTTGCTTATTTCGCGGTCGTTGTCTAGTGACGTGTCTACATGCCACAATATACTCCTTCACATCTCGTAAGTGATCAGTTTCTTTCAGATTTTCAGACTAACATTGTTTATGCATTTTTCAAGACGCGTGCTGCTTGTCACACCCATCACCTCCATGATTTAATCGCCCTAATAATTATTGTTTTACGAGTATTTGCCGAAGGGTACGCGTACGTAAGATTTTAGGTTCTAACTACCATGCAAATTCATATTTAGGTCTCCTGGTAGGTTGATACCAACGTTTCGGAGAACATAGAGTATCTGTCTTCATCCCCGAAAATGGAGACAGTATTATGCTCCGAAGTGATGATAAGCGCCTACCAGGCTACACGATAAGACCATGAAATATATAAAATTTGAGCTTCTCATGGCGGTAGTGGTTCATATTTTGGTCTTCTGAGTTATACCGTATAGTCTGGTATGTTGGTACCAGCATTTCGTAAGAACATTCTTCCTCCTTCTTCATCCCCTGAGATAGAGGCCCTATGTTTTTTCTGAAGCGTTGATAACCACCTACCAGACAGCACGGTGCCAAAACCGAAAATAACATAATATGAATTAGAAACAATGTTTTCACATCCAGTGAAAAATTCTAAGAGGAGTGCATACAGAATTTTGGTGGGAATTCAGGAAGGAAAGAGACCGTTAGGAAAACCTAGACGTAGGTGGGAGGATAATATTAAGATGTATGTTAGAGAAATATGATGGGGCGGTATGGACTGGATTCATCTGATTCAGAATAGAGATCAATACCGTGCTCTTGTGAACGCGGTAGTGAACCTATGGCTTGCATGAAATGTTGGGAAATCCTTGAATAGCTGAGGTGCTGTTTGCTTCACAAGAAGAACATGGAGTTAGTGAGAAATTATCCCTATTATACATAGAATAAGTTCTGCGAATAACTAATCGCTTATATTCTTTCGATAGGACACGGACCACATAGAAAACGAAGAAAGTGGTGGGGTATAAACAGACACACAGACAGCAAAGTAATATCCTAAACAGCTTTTTATTTATTTCTTTTTAATTATAGTGGATACACAGACGCACAGACAGACAAACAGCAAGGCGATTCCATAATCCTTTCATTTTTTTTTAAATAAGGAAATTATGGTAATAAAATAAGGAATTGTGATGGTCCGCGCCAAATGAGTTGCGCGAGGGAACTTGAATCCCAGTTCAGTGCCACTGTGCCTCGAGCGCCGCGATCATTCCGTAACAGAAGTTGGTACAGAAGAACACGCCTTCTCACATCAGTGTTGCATGAACAGGATCGATCGCTCTCATTGGTCCGTGGGTGTTCCGTAGCTGCAGCAGGAATGGACTGATGCGCCGTCTGTTGTCGAGATTGCTATTTCAACTCACAAAATTAAGAGTAGACCGGATCCCAGAAATGTTGCTTCAAATTCAGTTTAAAGTGGTTCGTCTCTTCGTCTGCCATCTATAAACGTAAATGCAATCCTACCTCGGACTTGTCTTAATACGTTCCCTAATTCTGATTAAGGCCGGTCACGGTAGCTGAGCGGTCTAAGGCATGTCTTCGCTCGCTTGGAAACCGGGATTGTGGGTTCGAATTCCTCTCAGGGATGTTTAGTTTGTGTGTGTGCGTTTTTCTGTGTTTGTGTACAGGTAGAGGCCTTGCTACGAGCTGATCACCTGCCCAAGGAGTCCTACCGTATGTCTAAGATCTAGAAAAACCGAAGTGAACGGAGAAGTTCATGGAGGTAGGCCTAGGCCCACTGGAGCTATAGTGCCAAGGAGAAAAAAAAATCTGATTACGTCGAAATAGCGTTAAGTCGAGTTCGCTATAACATGGGAAACAGGGTTACGTTCTTGGATCTCAAGGTTGAGACCCATTTTTCAATGTTTTCAGCGCCAGTTATACTCGTACTATAGTTCTGTGATTCTAACTTAGTCCTACCCCACTAGCAATAAAAAAACGATGTCAGTAGTTCAGACTGTGTGGCGTCGAATGATAAGTTGGTTACTGAATGGTGATTTGAGATATGTAAGGAAGAGGACGTGGGCTAATTTTGACGTTTTGCTCCGGCTTTTGCCCGGAGGAACTGAAGGAAACTGCGAAAAAAATGTCAGAATAGTCTATCGCTGCCAGGATTCGAACCGGGCGACTACCGAAACGAAGTAGGCAGCGTTACCGCTTGAGTCAGCATGTTCGGTGACTCAACGTTAATTACTCTGTTAAACAGAAGAGCTTCACCGTTACGTCTGTCCGTGAACCGGAACGACAGCAAAGCGGGTGCAGGGTGCTGAATGTAAGACCATCTAACGAACGCTTCTTGAGAAGCCACCGGTTGCTCAGCTACTCAATTTCCCAGCATTTTATGGAAATCGAAGATTCATTACCGTTNATTACCATGCTCACAAAAGCCCTCCACTGGTCCTTATCCCGAGTCAGATTAATCCGATCCATGCTACCCTATCCCATTTCCGTAACATATTATCCTCCCGCCTACACCTAGGTCTTCCTAGTTGTCTATTTCCTTCTGACTTTCCCATCAAACCCCTATATGTTTCATGTAAACAAACAAATACAAGTTTTGGGAAAAACTGATCACCTGCTTTCCTTGAGACGACACGGACCGCTTAGGAAACGACGCGTCCAGCAGTTCTTCTGTTGTATGTGTATTCGTTGCTTCAGTAATATTTTAACCGAGCCGTTGCCTAGCAACAATAGAGAAGGATACGCATACAGACACACAGACTGATGGGGATTTATGAAGTGCGCCATTGAGATGGGCTGAGGTGCCATGATATACATACAGAGTTTCATAAAGATTGGTTCAGCCATTCAAAAGTTGATGCGGGGGGGGATACACAGCCTGGAGACCGCATAAGTGTACTTTTATTTTTTCCCAAATAAGGAAAGTAGGCAAAATATAAAAATAGGCTTATGATATCACATTGCTCTCTTATGTTTCTGTATGTCTGTGATTCCCCCCCCCCCCACCAACCTTTTGAAGCCCTAACCCGACCTTCTTAAACCTGGGGTTTTTAACATCGAATTNATCCCCCCAATCAACGTTTGAATGCCTGAACCAGTCTTTATGAAACTTGGTGTTTATATCATGGCATCTGAGCCCCCAACTTAGCGGCGTATTTCATAAATCCCACCGAACAGTCTGTGTGTGTGTAGGTATTACTTTTATCGTTACTAGGCAACGGCTCGTTAAACGCGTTACAACTGTAACGAATTCACGCAACAGTACAGTAATTTTTGGGCATGTCGTTTTCTGTGTGGTCCGTATCGTATCAAAGGGAAGTAGACGATTAGTTCTTCTGAGAACCTCTTGCATAAGTCTAGGTCTCCCTTCTGGCTTTCCCACCAAAACTCTGTTCACATTATGTAAATAGTTTTGCGACGGTGCACATCATGTGAATTCCAGTTCCCGTCTCTGGGCAGAGACAGTGACACAATAATTCATTGCCCATACGCCCACCTCTGTAGTGACCCGTGCCAGTAACCCAGTGCGGACCGCTGTGATGTCAGATATTAATAACGTAATTTTTCTGTCATTTGTTTTTGTGGGCCGTTTAACGACGGTGGTAGCAGCTGCATTGTATAGCGTCGGTGTGGTAGGATGAGACCCGTCAGTCTAGATGTAACGCTCAGGACATGTGTTCGGGAGGTCCCCATTTCGGATCTGGGCCGGGAACACCGGCTATTCTGACTGTCGTGGTTTTCCTCAGCCCCTTCAGGCAGATAAAGCTATCCCTGTAACATGCCGTGAAGGTCCATAGGGTTGTGAGACGTTGAAACTCCCACATTTTCTCGAGACAGTCGGCTCACAGATGGTGAGGTTGTCAGCCTTGCGCGCCGCCCGCTACCCCCAGGAAGATTCATGGTACTCATTTCTTTTAGAGGCTGAGTCGACCTTAGGACCATAATGCAGCTGGAAGAGTTAGGTAGATTGAGAAAAAGAAATCCAATAACCTCATCGGGAATCGAATCCGTGATCTTTCGACTTTTAACACACTGCCTCAACCAACTACGCTACCGCGTTTCCCCTTCTTAGCAAATGCCGGGATTTTATGCCACGAGCACTTCCTTCCAGATTCAACAATCCTACCATCCGACGCTACGTATAATCTGAATGTTGAAAGCGTAGTTAAACAATCCCCGATACATAGAATGAAAAATATTTGAAAGTGGGGGTTCAAGTCCCGATGAGGTCATTGGATTTTTTTCTTTTCAATTGACCTAATCATTCCAGCCGCACTACGCCCTGGGGTTTACTCAGCCTCTAACAGAAATGAGTACCAGGAATTAATTAAATAATTTTCCTGGGGAGTAAAGCGCGGTCGGCGCGTAAGGCTGAGAACCTTACCGCCATCTTTGAGCCGATTGTCTAGATAATGTGGGAGCCTCAACGTCTCACAATCCTATGGGCCTGGTACAGGGATAACTTTACTTTTTATTCACCTAATCGGGTCAATATCATGGTATCGGTCAGGAGAGACTGGAGAAAGTGAGAAATAGCTCAGTCAGGTAGCCATTGTCTCGGCCGAGATAGGAACGGAGCACCTCCCGAACGCAAGGTAGAACGTTACTGCTCCATTAACCCATCCACCCTGTTTAAGTTGTTGCTTTTGTATCCTGGCAGGTTCCTCTGTGGCCGAATACGGAGTTAGTGCCTCGATTAAGCCAAGAACCATTTCCTTCTGTATTCTTTAAAATTATTTATCGTGAGTCATCCGTTATCACGTGTATTAGTGACTATAGACGGGGTTTGGATAGGATGATTGGACTTTCTGCCACCTTATACAACCATCTCATACTTACAAGCAATACAGCGCTGTCGCTGATTTGCACAATTTACAGTTCAACGTTACACACGCAATAGGATTCTTAGTCTTCACTAGTCGTATCCTGGTAACGGAATTAAGAGAACCTCACTGTGACTAAATCTTCTGATGACACAGTAATTCTTTACAGGCTGCTTTCTCCTTCTTTTTCAACTGTTAACTTCCCGTGGCTGTCTCCTACCGACAGCTCTCATGCTCATGCTCTGCTCCTTGAAACTGTCTCCCTTATAAAGTCGTTGCACGGAACACAGTACAGAAAAAACAGTCCCATTATTATAAAGGCATGTTAGTCAAAGTTACATTGCGACTGACGGCCAGTCAGCCAGAACACCGAGACGGATATGGGATATTAATATTTTTTTATTGCTAGTGGAGTGGGACTAAGTCCCTTGTACTGCGGCCACTTCTGGCCTATTGTACCAGCCCCAGATGATAGGTGAGGGTGAGTGTGGAGCAATTTGTGGAATGAAGATTGGCAGGGGAAAACGAAGTACTTGGAGAAAACCTGCCGCAGCGCCACTTTGTCCACCACAAATCCCACTTAACCAAACCCGGGATCGAACCCGGGCGGCCGCGGTGGGAAGTCTGCGACTAACCGCTTGAGCTGTGGCGCGACCTTGATGCCCTGAAGTTGGAGGCGATATGTTCCTCCGAAACTTCGTTTGACTTTTCAGCGGACTACACGGCACTGTATGCTAGAAGATAGTCCTCTTCATAACCACCGCTTTGAGAACATGAAACCCCACATAAAGGTGAAGGTCCTTGTGATCAATGAATTAAGCACAGTGCTATGAACAAAGTATGGGGGAATCGAGGTGTACCTTAAACTGTAGGTTTATGTCTGCAATAAATTAATATGAAGACCAAGAAGCAAAGAACACAGTTATAAAACGTTTATGTTCTCACTTTTCCTGTTTCTCGTCCAGTAAGAATACCAAAATGGCGGGTTTCATGTTGTCCGCCAAACCCTCGGGTCAGTTTGGTTGCGGCACATTCAGGCGCAGCGAACAACGTCCCGCCCTTGGAGATAAAGAGCGTGTTTCATTCACCAATGGCTCTACAGCCCTTTGTTGGGCCCTGACCGCTTTTTCAGTTTCGTAATCCTATACACAGTCGGTTGGACTCCTTCGAGGGGGGGATCAACTCGTCGCAGTGTCGTTACCTACACACAGAACAGCACAAATACAGAATAAACACAGACTTCCATGCCTCGAGTGGGATTCGAACCCAGGACCCGAGTGTTCGAGCTGGCGAAGATGGTACATGCCTTAGGTTGGGTATCGCCTGCGCGCGGCAAACTCGTTCGTCTGTTTACAGTGTTCGTGTCCAGCATCGAAGCGCGGCAGCCGCGTGTGGCTGTTGATCGACGCTGTTCCTCAGTTCTCGGAACGCCACAAGACCGTCTCAACTAAAAGAGCAAAACAAAAAACTCCGTGGCTTTAGTCCGCAAGCGAACTGTACCGACCGAGCGACGCCGTTTGTCGGCGACGTTAGTGCCAACTTTAGCGGATATAGGGTGTCGCGCGGTCAGCGCAACGAATCCCCACGGCCGTTAATTTCAGTTTTCTGGACCGGAGCCGCTGTTTCTTTGAAATATTCCTCAGTTATCCTCACGAGGCTGAGTGGACCCCGTTCCAGACCCACTACTTCTCGGAAAATCTGGTAGCGCCTGAAATCGAACCCGGGGCCTCTGAATCTGTAGCCAGGAACTCTGACCAGTAGACCACAGGGGCTATCCACTGAAGGAGCACAGCACGCTTTAATCCCTTCACCGCGGCACAAACAACCGCTTCGATTTGACTCGACATCCGCGAAGTTCGCGCGCGGCAATGTTCGTTCTGCCGCGTGCGGCAAAATGGTATCGACTTTGCGAGGCAAAGCAACGAACGTTGCCTCGCGCGGCAACCGCTTGCAATCGATACCCGGCTTTAGACCACGCGGCCACTGTGACTGGCGTTCTTGTCTGTTACGCAAACAGAATTCTGAGTTAAGCCCGTTGTGAACACACCTCGGCTACTAATTACCGTTCCAACACGGAAGTGGTGCATTGCTGGTGATATATAGGAGGCAGTGACTCAGCAGAATACACCAGGTCGTATCAAAAGGGCGCTGACTGTAGAAACGTAGCTTTTGGCGGGGTCAGGGACGAGAGGGGGCGGACGCACAGTGCAAAAATCAAGTCGTCGTCTCTTCAGCGGGTTACCGGCCGATTCATGCATTTCGTGAGTCACGTGTGCTTAACGGGATGTATGTAGACTAAGTGGGCGACTATCAGTTTCTCACGAAGTATTGTGTTCTATGAACTTCGTACAAAGGATATCCTGGGCCATGCCATAGCTCAAGCGGTTAGTCGCCGGCTTCCCACCGCGGCGACCCGGTGTCGAGCCCAGATCAGGTCATGTGGGATTTGTGGTGGACTAAGTGGCACAGGGGCAGGTTCTCTGTGAGTGCTTCAGTTTCTGCTGCCAGTTCTCACTCCGCCGACTGCTCCACACTCATCCTCTATCGTGCGGGGCTGGTACAATAGGTCGGTTAATGGCTGACGTACCAAGTAGACTCAGTCTCACCCCATCCCATGAAACTAAAACTAATAAAGAAAAAAAATATATCCTGGCTAGATATTCTGTGAAAGGCCACACAGCGATAGAATGGATTATCGAATCTCTGCAATCTCATTCTGTGTCTGGAAAAGGCTCAAAGACACTGGAACTTCTGAATGCTGAAGATTACTGAATACTTCTGCCATCACTTCGTCAACGCCATACGGTGAAACCTATGAAGTTGGACACCTGGCACAATGTGGCCAACAGAACCGAAAAATACATATTAATTTACACATGGCCAACCTTGTGTAACTTGGCCACATATCTGTCTTTTGTTACTTTTATGTGTTTGTGGAGGCGTGGCGGGGGGTGGGTGGTTCTGTACGGCGCTGCCCATATCTGGACTGCGTGGCACCGAGTGGTGAACTAGTGAGTGTCCGGATGGAAGTGGCCACGACCTGCCTGCCGTCATTGTGCTCTTGTGTACAGTACAAACTGAAGTGAGATAGGGTAAAAGTAAAGTTGTTCATATGCTTAACTAATTAAGCTCTACGCCATGAAGACATAGAAGGGAGTGGATATATAGATACACGTTTTCTTGACCTCGGCACTATTTGGAGGAGCGTGGTCAGCTTCACGTCCTGGCTGCTTTACCCCCGGCGAAAGAACACCCGGTACCATTGGATAGGAGGCTGGATGGGCCCCAGAGCTGTTCTGGACGACGTGGAAAAAAGAAAATTCTTGACTGTACCAGGACTCGAACTCCGACCCTAGGCCATCCAGCCCGTAGCCAGTCGCTATCCCGGCTGCACCATAGTAATATACACTTCATAAAACTTTGTACTGTACAAACCATGCTACGTTGTGCGTAATGTCGGCAACATTACGGAAGAAAAGCCCCCGTGTAAGTTCGTTCGAATTTCCTACCGGGAATATGTGACAAATAGAATCCAGCTCCTTCTAATGATAACGTAACGGTTTGCGTCACTAACTGCCGATAGCGTACCGTCGTTATTGTGGTGGATGGAGTATACCAGTTCCATGATTTGGAGCCCAGGTTCATAAGTTGGTAGTGCCACAGTCGATCAGAACTCCCCGTCATTTTTGATGCCCAAAGTTTTTTTTTTTTAAGTTTCTTTGGATGGGGTGTGTGCGTCCACTTGGTACATCGGCAACTAACTGGCCTAGTGTACCAGCGCCCGATGATAGATGATGAGCGTGGAGCAGTCGTTGGACTGAAACTTGGCAGGGGAAACCGAAGTATTTGGAGAAAAACTGCCTCAATGACATTTTGTCCACCACAAATCCCACATGAACTGACCTGGGCTCGAACCTGGGTTACAGTGGTGGGAAGCCGGCGAGGAACCGCCTGAGCTGTGACCACGGCCACTTCCCAAAGTTCAGTTACCGTCTGCTGTTCAACCTAGGTGCCAGGCGCTATACACCCGAGCAGCCCAAACTTATTCTCTCTGAGGCAGGAACCGAATTTCCAAACACTATCTGCTTGCTACCATTCAGTCCAGAACCGTTTGTCTTCTCATCTGCTGTTTAAAAACACAAAAATTGAAATATACAAAAATGTAATTTGCCTCTGGTTTTGTATGGGTGTGAAACTTAGTATCTGACATTAAGGGAGGTGTTTGAGAACAGGGTGCTGAGGAGAATATTTGGACCGAAGAGAGATGAAGTGACGGAAGGTTGGAGAAAACTACTCTTCGCCAAGTGCATTTAGAATTATCAAAGTCAAGGAGAACGAGCTGGGCATGGCATATAGCACGAATGGGGACGAAGAGGAATGCATGTATGATTTTGCTGGTAAAGCCAGAAGGAAAGAGACCACAAGGAAGACCTAGGCGGAAAGATAATATTAAAATTGGTCGTAGAGAGAGGAATAGGGTGGTATGGACTGGATTGATCTGGCTTAGGATAGGGATCAGTGAAGGGGCTGTTATGAACACGTTAATGAACCTTCGGGTTCCGCAAAATGTTGAGAAATTCTTGAGTAGCTACGCGACTGGCGGCTTCTCAAGAAGGGCTCACCTCCATGGAGTGAACTTGGTTGTCTGCACGAACTTCGGGCGTCTGAGGGTTATTGAAAAGTTGGGATGCACAGGAGACGGAGACCTTTTAGATAGCTGAGCGACAGTTAGCTTCTCATGAAGGACTGTGCCTCTTGAAGTGGGTGAGCTCGGCGTTGGCAAGGATCTGCCGCTGTGTGGGACTGCAGCCAACATGCTGCATCCTTATAAAGGTGCTGGATGAAGGTCGCGCCCGGCATACGCCCACCATTCTGAAACAGGCTGTAGTCACGCCTCTCTAATGGGATGTGCTACAGGCTGACCAAAAATATTAATTCCTGCCCTTATTGCACAGCTCTGATGGGTTTTAAATTGTGTGGAGTATATTTAAAACGTAACAGAGGCCGAGTTAACCTTTTTTTTCCTTGGCACTACAGCCCCAATAGGCCTAGGCCTACCTCCATGAACTTCTCCGTTCACTTTGGTTTTTCTAGATCTTACACATTCGGTAGGACTCCTTGGGCGAGTGATCAGCTTGTCGCAAGGCCTCTACCTGTAGACAAACACAGAAAAACGCACACAAACATCCATGCCCTGAGTGGGATTCGAACCCACGATCTCGGCTTCCGAGCGAGCGAAGACAGTGCATGCCTTAGACCGCTCGGCTACCGTGACCGGTCGAGTTAACCTTTATAAGTCTTAAAAATGTGACAATAAAAACTTAGACGAGTATCGAGGGACCCTGTGTTTGGGGACGGGGGGCGGAAACCTTGGTGAAGGTTCCCACTCAGGGCATGCATGTTTAGTTTGTGTGTGTGCGTTTTTCTGTGTTTATGTACAGGTAGAGGCCTTGCGACGAGCTGATCACCCGCCCAAGGAGTCCTACCGAATGTGTAAGATCTAGAAAAACCGAAAGTGAACAGAGAAGTTCATGGAGGTAGGCCTAGCCCACTGGGGCTGTATTGCCAAGGAAAAAAAAGTAGAGGTAAAGTTGTCCACGTGCTTAAGTAATAAAGCAACACGGCATGAAAGTCATATGGGGGAGTGGATGTGTAGATAACGTATTCTTGACCTCGGCACTAGTTTGAGGTGATCCTCACGCCTCTGCCTCTTCACCTCCGGGGAAAGTACTCCCAATAATCATTGGATAGGAGGCTGGGTGGCTCCAGAAACGGTCTAGAAGACGTGGGGACGAGAAAAAATCTTGCCTCTCCCAGGACTCGAGCTCCGGCCACTCGACCGTGGCTATTCGCTGTATCGACTGCGCTGACCCGGCTCCCGAAACAGTTCAGGATAAAAACATTTTTAAGTCAGAACTGCATCGCAGTAATTAAAAAAAAATCTGGTTCCTTCCTTTCAGAAAGCAATGTACCTCCATTACAGAGACTAACTGTTTAGGGAAATAATCAACGATTATATTCCGAAGCTTACGAAACACATAATTTCAGAGCGCAGACGTTTTGAATATTGAAGTAGGTGATATATACGAAATGTTCCATTTAAAACCCATCCCAAACTACGACAGTATATGCAGCCTTCCAAGTGAAATCAATAATGTCTTATTCTGTAAGTCCTTGTCACGGTACTCAAAGCACAGTGCTTCACGAGCAGCAGAAAAGGATTTGAAGTTTTCCAACTAGTTCCGAGATCAAGAAGATGTGGATCTATGCATCCACTCCCCCATACGCCATCGTGGCGTAGTGCTTGATTAGTTAAGCTCAGCACAACTTTACCGTTTATTGACGTTGTGCCCGTGAATACTTGCGACAGTAGCAGTTTAACAACTAGGGTGATACGGGAGTACCAGGAGGAAAGTTTTTGATTTCATTTCTCTGCCGCAATACTTTATTTTTGTTTGGGTTTCATTCTAAATGGTACACCCTGTAGTAACCGCCCCCCATTCAAGAGTTAGTTGCCAGCAGTGGTGTTGGCAAGAAAGCTGTTTTCCTCTATCGGATTTTGAGCCGCCCATTGCAGTGGCCGCGCAGTCTAAGGCATGAAATATCTTCACCTGCTCGAACCCTGGAATAATTGGATTGAATATCGGCTGGGGCATGGATGCATATCTGCCTTTTGTGTGTGTGTGTGGCCCTCTGTCTGTAGCAGCCTTTGCGACGGGACGATCCCTCGTCTAAGGAGTCCTACCAACTGTTTCTGAGGTTCATAATTTTAGATTAATACTGAAATGGAAACAGTCAGGAGGGCCAGAGGAAGAACAAGCATCTGAACCGTTAAATTAAGAGTTGAGGTTTGTTACGATTTATCCAAACATCTGACAGAGCTAGGAGACGTTTTGCATGAGTCGCACTCCTCGTTAATCAAAGAAAACAGTTTGAGATGAACAGGGCATGTAGCGTAGGAGAGAAGAAAGACGCATACATAATTATTAGAGGAATAACTGAACGAAGAAGGCCACTTGGAAGACATAGACGTAGATGGGAGGCTAATATTAAACGAATCTTTAAGAATTTGGATTGGAGGGTATGGATTCATCTGCCTCAGGACCATTGATGGGATGATGTGAACACGGTAATGAATCTGAGGGCGTGGAGGCTCTCGACTGAGCGGGCAGCCGTTAGCTTCATAAAGGCGCGTCCACATTACTCGTGCTCGTGCTGGTGCTCGTCGGGAGACTCGTCTGGCTTTTACTTGTGCCCGTAAATCTTCATCCACACTACTTCACTTGCTCGCCAGGCTTCGACGCTGAGGATCCGTATATTTACTCGTAGTGTGTATAGGCTGTAGTCGTATTTTCATTTATTGGCTATAGTTTTTATATTAAAAATTTTCTTGTCTCGTGACTTGTCATATCGTCCATATTACTCGCGAGCATAACGTGTCACACGAGCACGAGTAATGTGGACGCGCCTTAAGGTTTCCGATCTGTGTCGCTGCGCCATTAGTAGTGGGATCACTATCAGCTTCTGCTCCGTCACTCCGGCGCACAGCTGTGTGCGCATGCGTGGGGCTGCAAGTTAGTGTAGCGGTGACGCTCGAGATTTGCATTCGGGAGGTGCTCTGTTCGAATCTCCGCAGGGATACCGGCTATCCAGACTGAGAGTTTTCATGATTTTCATCAGCCATCATCGGGCAAATGCCGAGACAGTGCCTCAATTATGCCATGACCGCTGCCATCCAAATTTTGTCCAATTTATTCATAAATATTCCACCATCCGTCGTTAGGAGTCGGTATAGCTTGGGCGACCGAGGCATTCGGAGTTCGACTGTCGGTGAGATCAAGAATCTTATCTTCTCCAACTAGTTCGGATAGTCCCTGGGGCCCACCCGGCCTCCTATTCAATGGGTACCGGGGGCCCTTCCGTGGGGGTAAAGCGGCCGGGGCGTGAAGCTTATCTGCAACTAGTGCCGAGGTCAAGAAATCATGGATCTATACATCCGTTCCCCCCATACGTCTTCATGGCGTAGTGCTTAATTAGTTAAGCACAGGGACGTTACCTTTACTTACCATCCCTCGTTATACGTTCTATGTACGGGCAGCGTCTTAAGTACCCTTTCCTCCTCCACACAATCACAAGAGGGACTCAAGGAGTGGACAAGGTACAAGATAAGCACGTGGCCAAGTTACATAGGGTTGGTCATGTTTAAATTAATACGTCTTCGGCGGTTCTGTTGGCCACATGTCGCCAGGTGGTTACCGTCGCAGGTTTTACCGTATGGCCTTGTCGAAGTGATACGATTGTCGGTGTTTGGGGAAGTTATAGTGCCGGCGAGGCACTTGGCACGCTGTCGTAAGGGCACCTTTGTTGACGCAGAAGGAACTCTGACGTCACATGTCAGCAAGCAGAACAAAATGACGTGTAGTGCACTCTAAGAATAGAATTGCGTCGACGCTGCAACTCCGCCATTTTCCAGGCCGCTGACCCCTAAAGTCTGCGGGAGGGGTTCACACGGACTCATTCTGTCACAGGTTTGGAGTTTCAAGTTGGGGGAAGGGGTTAAATTTGTAAAGGCTGGAGTGTGTCTGCGTCTTAAAGTAAACGAGGAAATCACTGAACATGTTTTTATATCTCGTCACCAGAACGCAAGATAAATCATAATACAGGAGGAGTCAGTATCAATAGATCGTTTGAAATGATAAATTGAAGGTTCTTATAGCTGCGACAGTGAAGGTTATGCTAGTCTATGTTGTTGACGCCACGTAGTTATGTAGAAGACGGTCGACGTTTCGGAGGAACCTATCGCCTCCATCTTCAGGGTAGAGGTAAAAGTAAATTATTCTCTGTGCTTAACTAATTAAGCATTACGCAATTAAAGCGTATGGGGGAGTGGTTGGATAGGAGGCTGCGTGGGCCCCAGAGACGGTCTGGACGATGTTGAGAAGAGAAAATTCTGAATCCTACCGGGACTCGAACTCCGACACACAGGTCATCCTTCCCGTAGGCAGTCGTCGCCGTACTGACTACGCTGTCCCCGCTCCCCTCAATCTGTAAGGTAGAAGATGAAACCAAACAAACGAGCTAAGTGGGGGAGGAGCAGTACATTTCTCTTAAAAGTCTCTGTCAGAACGGTTGGTGGCTCGACCATGATTCGTACCGGGTGCATCTCGAACGCGAGACTCGCCAGGCACAGGTTATGTTTGAGAGATGTGAAGCTCCCAGAGCAGTGAATATGAAGGTCACTCTGTTCTGGGATGTGATGCTGTGCACTCTTGTACATACCAATGTTTCGGAGATACCTACTGCCTCCATGTGCAGAGTAAAATATGGAGGCATCAGGATTCTTCGAAATGTTACTGATTTTCTTGAAGACTACACCGTGGCACAGAGAGAATACTATCTTCTGAGTTGTGATGATTTATGGTCCGGTAGTTCACAGACGTTTCGGAGGAACGCACTGCCTCCATCTTCAGGGTCCAAAAGTAAGTCAGCCAGAAACAGGTGGCAAGTAGAGCAAGTCTTGGGTGTAATGTGCTGACGTATTCGACAGTTGAGGCAGACTTCTTGTCTTTGTTCTTTCTTTATTGTCTTTTTGTGTGTGTAATGCGGTCCAAGATGTGCTGGAATGCAGGCAAAAAGGAGTAGTTCATGAAACTGTAACGCTATTGAAACTTCTTGTAAACTTTTCATCTAAATTTTTAGGAATAACTGTTGCACGCCAAAAAGACTGTGAAAGAAAACTGACATCCCGACACCACAAACGCTGCATGAAAAATGGAATACACAAATCATGGTTTCTCAAACTGTGAGTCGCGACACCCCCCTATGGGTTTCCGATTTACTCTAAAGGGAGTAGCCGGGTTCTCACGTATTATTTAAAATACATCCACTCACAGTTTTTGACAAACCACGCGGTAACACCTAATATAGGTGCTTTTGAAAAATGTATCAGCAATTGTTGAAACATTTCGCGAATTATTTTCGTGATTGTACAGTAACATTTTATAGCTTACTGTAGGTGTAGAGAGGCTGTAAAGCTATTTAGGTTCCTGCTGTCACCGTACAGCCTGGTAGGGACCTGCAACAGTGTGCAGAACTGCACTTTTCGTAACTGTACAGGAACATTTTATAGCTTACTGTAGGTGTAGAGAGGCTGTAAAGCTATTTAGGTTCCTGCTGTCACCGTACAGCCTGACAGGGACCTGCAGCAGTGCGCAGAACTGTACTTTTCGCTTACTTTCGGAGAGGGGGGTCTCATAAACGTATACGAGTATATTATTTTAGGGGTCACGTTATCAGAGAGTTTGAGAACTCCAGTTTTCTGTAGAGCAGTTACGTTTTATGTTCATGCAAATTAAACAACAAATTGAATATTTCGATCTCCGTCTTCTGAGATGTGGCAGTGTGCAGTCGCGTCTAAACGTGCTAACATTACCGGGGACCGCACTGCTTCCTTCTTCAGGGTAGTAGAGAAACGAGCGTGGAAAGAAAGTTACATGAAAATAGGGAAAACAGGACCGGGACCTGAGCGAACCAATTGGAGCAAAGAGAACAGGGAAGCAGTATTGGCCTGTAGAAGGATCTGTTGTTATCAGGGGCGGAGTGATTAGGAGAAATAATGGCTCTACCAGCCTACACGGTGTCACGTCTCAGATGACAGTAATCTTCGTAGTCACTGACATCAAACGTCACCCCCCCCTACACAGTTCTGAAGCTCTGCTTCGTAATCTGAAAGTGTCGGACCCAGTTCTCGATCCGAAGGCAAGTTATCGATTTTGATTTAGGTAGTTTTCTTCAGTCACTGAGCTTACTGCTGTAGTAGTATTCGTGCAAGATATATAACGAAGTTTGTAGTTACCGTAGTAACGAATTTTCGAGCGTTAACACGTTGCAGGAATATAAGGTATGTAGTAGATCACGAAGGAGGAAACGTTCTTTCATTTCATTGTATTGTGTCTCTTCTGTGAGTGTGGATATCTAAAGTGTAGTACACTGTATAAATGAGACAGTCTACGATTCATAATTTTTGTATATTATTTGTGGGTGATGGCGTTAAACTTCGGCCTCGGTCCATCATCGGATAACATGTAGGGCTGGAAAGGAATACGGGATAAAGTCCGAGAAGTAAATGGTACGAAAGATTTTGTGAGAAATGAGGCGAATTCCCATTGAATTTTCAACGGATGTTACACTAATAAGTCTAGTAAAATTAAGTGTGCTGCATGTGTGGCTAGATAGCGTTGATATTGGAGACTCGCCACACTGACCCCCCATATCTCCGGACTTCATTCCCTATGGTTCTCCTTTTATTTCCGCCTGCAGTGAGTGTACATGACCTGAGTAGTCAAATTTTATTCGTCACGCTACAGCAAGCAGAAGGAATGGGCAGATTGTGACATGAATGGCTTGGGTGTGCCTGGAACGCTATTGACATGCAATAGCCCTGGGCTGTCATCACTTCTATTGATTTTATAAAATGTGTTCTGCGACCGAAATAGACTATGGTTAGAACCGTGAAGACTGTTTTCTGGTTAGGGCAGAAGAATAAGCAGCGGATTACCAACGTCGTGACGCCGTTATGTGTATACCAAACAAATCATATGCAGTACATACACACCGCTCTCCCTACCCCATCCAACCCATAAGAACACCTGTAGTATATAATATGATAACTTTTAGGGAATAAAAATAATTTTAAAATAAACTTTATTTATCTAAATATTTCAATATATTTAAATATTGTCAGAATTTATAGCAAAATCATTATATAAAGATAACTAACAGATTGTGGCGTGACGCCTGAAAACCGGAATAGTGGAGCCAGAGCGAAAGACCACTACTAGCCAACTGCTCTCCAAAGACACGTTCCTACAGCGGTGAAGTGAATTGATAGGCAACGGTTCGGTAAACATGTTTCCGTGACAACAGCCAGGCAACAGACATTCTCCACGGTTACCGATGGACTATATAAGGAGCCGTACAGAGAAGTACGGTTCATTCGTAAGACAGTCGTCGTTCAAGGTTGTTGCAGTGAAGGGGAGACACTCTTAGTGCAGTAAGGAATGGAGCTAGTCTTAGGATGTCATTGATTGCAAGCTGTTATAATTGGTTGCAATTGTAGTAGACGTGTCAATAAATCCAGTCATCTAATCCAGAACCCGTTGTTACCAGTCGCGCAAACCACTCACCTCCAACGAGTGCTGAGGTCAAGAAAACGTGGGTATATGTATCTTCTCCCCCTTACGTCTTTATGGCGTAGTGCTTAATTGGTTAAGCATAGAACCTAATCCTTCCAGCCGCACTATAGCCCTGGGGTCGATTCAGGCTCTAACAGAAATGAGTACCAGGAATTAATTAAATAATTTTCCTCGGGAGTAAAGAGCGGCCGGCGCGTAAGGCTGACAACCTTACCGCCATCTTTGATCCGATTGTCTAGATAGTGTGGTAGCCTCAACCTCTCACAACCCTATGAGCCTTCACGGCCTGTTACAGGGATAGATTTACTTTTACTTTACTTTTAGGGACAACTCTACCTTTACCTTTACGTTTGTCGGAAGGTAGGCAGGCTGAACACATAGCGAGGGCTGGTGCTCCAGGTCGGCAGCTGCAGGTTGTGAAATGGCCTTGACCAGCCTCAAGAAATTTCGCCGGCCGTAATATAAAGTTCAGGGTACCCGTTGTGAAGTTGCGTCGATATCGCAGTAGATAAGCGAGTAGCAAGGGGATTGTTCGGGACAGTTGCCGCTATGGGAAAGAGCGAGGACTGGTGGATGGCACGGGCGGCCCCTGCTCGGTCCGGGGCACGTACTCGCAAGTAATGAAACGGAACTTAATCAGGAGCAAAAGGAAAAGAACCGACAGTCCTGTTCTTCTGACCTACATCTGCGCGTTGGAACAGTTTCCCGCGGATCGCTCGGAATATGTACGCCTTTATTTATTTAACTGCTCTTTTTTTTTGTTGTTGTTGTTTTCCTACTCTGTCACCAGCTAGCCCAGAAGGCGTCTGATGGTAGGCTGACGTAAGAAATATAAAGCTATCCCTGTAACAGGCGGTAGAGGGCCATAGGGTTGTGAGACGTCAAGGCTCCCACATTTTTTAGACATTCGGCTCACAGATGGCGGTGAGGTCAGCCTTACTCGCCGGCCGCCGTTTACCCCAAGGAAGATTCCTGGTACTCATTTCTGTTAGAGGCGCAGTCTACCCCAGAGCCATAGTGAGAATCGGACCCATGTACTTCGGCTTGTAGCACAGTGCCTGAACCAACTACGCTGCCGCGCGCCTTAAAGGTACGTTAGATGAATTATGTATGGGGGAGAATTTCGAAGGAACTGACCATTGCTTGAACAGGGTACTGTCTCGGCATTTGCATGGAGCGACTGAGGAGATACACGAAAAACGTCAGTCAGAATAGCCGATGTCCCGGCCGAGAGTCGAACCGGAAATCTCCCGAATATGAGTTTAGGTCGTTACCGCTACGCCAACCTGCTCTATCGCCATAACCAAACGTGTGAAGAGTGCTTCTGTGGGTATGAGGCCGTATAGTCTGGTGGAAGAGACTGTCTTAATCTTCACGGGTCAACGAATAAGTCTAATGAAGTCTGCAAACATTTAGCTAGGTCTGTGTTTGCTGTGTTCCTGTTCGGCCTACTCTTGACCCAGTAGATGTGTTTCTCCGATACGGCACCAAACTTCTATCAAACTTCACGGCTTTCTATAAGACGAGGGCCCAGTATAATCCGGACCGCTGCCCGGCGGTTGAGAAACACTATTCTACACAGTTCACAAATTATTAAAGGACACACCAAGTCTTCTCAGTCTGTTAACAGTTTTCACTAGCCGTTGCTCGGTAGCGGCTTTCAGCGGCGGACGTTCCCCTTCTTCTAGGTTCCCGAACTGTCGCAGACCTCAGCTGCCAGCTTCTCATAGCAACAGCTCACAACATCTGGACCTCATCGGTTATAACTCACGCATTCACCAACCGAATGAATCTTCACTGGCTGACTGACTCAAAATCAAAGTCAGAGTTACTTTATGACTGGCGTCAAGCTTCTTGAGGACCACGACCAGAGATTTTTTTTCCAACAGAACTCTTGCAGTAATAGTCCTTATGTAACTTCCACTCTGACGAGAAGATGGGTTTGTCTCTTATGAATACGTTTGACTGTTCGTCAATTGTATATTTCGTACATATAACATGTTACTGAAAATTCTTCCTTTTGCACTACACACAAGTCCTCTTGTCAGTACAGGCTTTACAGAGCAGATCATGCCTAACTTACGTATCGTATGCTGCAACGGCAGCTTAGTCATTTGAAAGACTCCTCACTTGTCTACTTATAACATTTCGGCACGGTTTGCATAGAAAACACCGCTCCTCTATTGCAGTGCATTTGTTGCCATGAAGTTGTTGCGTTCGTGTCTTGGCGTAGCCGTTATCTAACAGCAGCTCTTGTATAATCGCTAATCTCGTGGTCGTTGCCTAGCAACAGGTCCACATGCCACAATATTAATAAGAGTGGGCCTATAGGAAATTGTGTTAGAATGTGGCTAAGCTGTAGACTTACGAGTATGTTCAAGGTGTAGGCGTTGAGGTTCTCTCAACTATGGTTATGAAGAGTTCTATTATCTGGGATTTAACGCTGTGTGGTCGGTCACGGTAGCCGAGCGGTCTAAGGCATGCACTGTCTTCGCTCGCTCGGAAGCCGGGATCGTGGGTTCGAATCCCAATCAGGGCATGGATGTTTGTGTGCGTTTTTCTGTGTTTCTGTACAGGTAGAGGCCTTGCGACGAGCTGATCACTCGCCCAAGGAGTCCTACCGAATGTGTAAGATCTAGAAAAACCGAAGTGAACGGAGTTGATTGAGGTAGGCCTAAGCCCACTGGGGCTGTAGCGCCAAGGAAAAAGAAATAACGCCGTGTAGTTCGTTGAAAGTCAACCGACGTTTCGGAGGAATATGCTCTGCAGACTACACGGCGTTATATCCCTGAAGATATTGCTGTCTATTTTCAAGGTATTCCTGGTTCGAATCTCAGTCAAATTACCATCTGTCGTCGTAGATATGAGTGGAATATGCCACTGGCCGTCACTCATGATCATGTTTTCATCTCGTCCGATACTGTATAACCCCAGCAGTTGATATGCCATCGTTAAGGCATTGCCCCTGAGATGTCGAGATGATGCCTGTTCATTCTTGGGGGCGTTACCCGCGATTCGTGACGGTTCCACCTCAGTCTGTCTTCAAAGGCGGAGGTGGAAGAATCGATACGAAATCGCTGCTGACCAAAGTTAATTAAAAACAGTGCCGCTGTGTATAGTACGCGGCCCGTGTAGCCCATCGCGTGATTCGGCGCACCTGTCTGACATTACGACGTTCGAATGTAGGGTCTAGGTTAGTACCTGACATCACGGTTCAAATCAATAACTGGATTAGGTCTCCTGGTATTTCGAAAGTAGCCGATCACAGTGGCCGTGTGATCTAAGGCATGAACTGTCTTCGTGCGCTCAAACACTGGGATCGTGGATTCGAATCCCCTCGAGGCATGAATGTTTCTTCTGTGTTTGTTGCCCCGTGTGTAGGTAGCGGCGCTGCGACAGGGTTGATCCCCCGTCCACGGAGTCCTACCAACTGTCTACAAGGATCCATAGTTTGCAGATTAATTCTAATAGGAAGCGGGCCAGAGGGTCTAATACGAAAGGAAGGAGAAGGAGAAGAATATTTTGAAAGTGAGGATTGAAAGCGTGCCTTCTCCAACCACATGAAAGTCTCATTCCTCAGATATAAATAAATAATGTATGAGACCCCTCCCTCCTCCCAAGGATACATTCGCCCGTTCTTAAGGGGCGGTGATAAGATGTTTAGGGTAAAAAAATAATCAGTTACGTGTGCCCTGTTAATTTTGATTTGTGATGACGTAATGTTATATTCTACAAAGGCGTCATGAAATACCATTAAAAACCGATGTAATTAAATGTCAAGTGTCATCTGGTGCCCCCCCCCACAAAAAAAAAATCAGTGCAACTAACAGTAAAGAGAACTGGGTGTTTTATAATTCCGGGGAGTGGCGACCCTGCCGTATGCCAGCTCCAGGCTAGTGAAAATTAGACCAGTGTTGGTTAAATATTATTATGGTTGAAGTTTTTGTTATTTTTATTATTTCATGTGGTCGTGTAGTCCTAGATCCTCTGTAATGATCGTTTTTCTTGATTAGCGCAGTAGCACCATGTTCTCGTAGGATTCGTTTCTTCTTTTGTTTACGTATTCTTCGTGTTCGCTTTTTTGCGTGGTTGCCTTGTTGGTACCCACATCCCAGAAGACAATAATACTCATAGATTAAATGCCTGTTCTTCGTCGGTGTTCCTGTTATGGCCCTGGGTAGAAGTAGCATGGGGATGTTCTGATGAAAGTAACATCCCATGTGCGCCGCGCCATAGCTTAAGCGGTTAGTCTCTGGCTTCCCACCGCGGCGGCCCGGGTTCGATCCCGGGGTCTGTTCAAGTGGGATTTGTGGTGAACAAAGTGGCTCTGGGGCAGGTTTTATCCGAGTACTTCTGTTCCCCTGCCAATCTTCATTCCACCAATTGCTCCACAATCACCCTCACCCATCATCTGGGGCTGGTACAATAGGCCAGAAGTGGCCGCAGTACAAGGGACTTAGTCCCACCCCACTAGCAATAAAAAAAATCCCACGTTGAATCCCCACATCTCTAGCCCATTGGTAGGGTTTGTAAATCATAAATTCATTAACAAAATAATAATAATACAGGGTAACAAAAGACAAATGTAATTAAGAGAAACGGTTGAATTTTGGTAGTTTGGTCGAAATCTTTGTGCTCTGCCTTAGCGGCCTGGTTTGGATAAACAGATCTCTGTGTACTGTACACCATCGCTAAACCGGTTACAGTATGTACTCACAGTTGAGTACATACTCGTACTTTAAAATATACACGTTGCATTTAGGAAGGTAGATAAGTCACTTGTGTCTGTTCAGACAAAACTGTTTATTCAAACCTGCATTATTATGTTCAAAACAAGTACAACCTCGGAGTCTTCTATCGTCTTTTTATAATTTTTAAATAATGGCTCTACAGTAATGTTTCTATTTATTTTCATTAGCAATGCTTAATGTTATATTTAAGCGTCCTCTTGCACTGATTTATGTCCATGATTTATTCTGACCGTCTTATTCACCTTACTCTTCTCTCTTGCACTACATGTTTCGGCACTAAAGTGCCATCTTCAGGTGCTTTTCGATGTACGTCGAACTACTGCATTGCATGCCCTGTTGTCTTTATACTAAAATAACTAAAATATATATATTGCTAAATTTTAAATATTAAAAATGTTAAAACTGTTCAGGATTTGTCATTCTTATGTCGTATTTCAGTACGCGAGTCACACCTATCTTCTTCTGTCGGAGTATTGTTTTAACATTTTTAATTATTTAAAATTTAGCAATATATATATTTTAGTTATTTTAGTATAAAGACAACAGGGCATGCAATGCAGTAGTTCGACGTACATCGAAAAGCACCTGAAGATGGCACTTTAGTGCCGAAACATGTAGTGCAAGAGAGAAGAGTAAGGCGAATAAATGTATGCACTGTAAGACGGTCAGAATAAATCATGGACAGCAATGCTTATATAATTAAATGTTCAATTTATATATATATATTCTAAGTTTCGTTTTTGTCTTAGGGCTGTCTTTTGCTTCACTAATCCGGTTTACCGCTTAATCCATATGGCCTCCTCCCATTACTCCAGATTGGCAAGAGTTTTGTGCGTGTATATGGGTTCGAATCTTAGTCGAGACAAGAGCAATAGTGATTGAGACAATTTATGGTTTTTCTCAGTCCGTCAAGGAAAATTCTGAGATAGTACATAGAATACGCTAGCACTGCTTCCTTCCAAATCCTTTCGGATTCATTATTCATCTCGCATCCTACATCCAACGCTATATAATCTCGATATGAAACGCGTCGTTAAATTACCCACAAAGGGAAAATGTAGCTGTGCCTTGATTTAAGCTCGCGTCCGTCGGCACTGAGCAGCGATTACATCACGTCGATGTATTTTTGAAATTATGAGGCCATGGATCTATATCAGGTCTCCTTAATGGCTTTGATGAGTCACCCCACTTTCTCTGCTAATGGGGCCATTAAGATGAACCCGAACCCCATGCACTAGGAGCGCGCAGCCTCTTGTAGTATCATACAAAGCCCATTATCACTTCGATGCACTAATTCCAATTAGCGCAGACATGTGAATTATCTTGCTACTGCGAAGGGAACACAAATTTCCCTGTGTAGATGATATTTTAGTCCTGACAGGCATGGAAACTTGCTTGTGAAATAAATAGCTTAGTCGGTGTAGCTACTGGAATACGGGCTGTACGATTGAGGAGTGGGGGTTCGAATTCCGGCAGAGATAAAAGAGTTTTGCTGTTCTCCACAGCGTCCACACTAGCCAGCCCCCTGTACAGGCATACCTCGCTTTATTTCGCTTCGCTGGTACTGCTTTTTTTTTTTTTTTTTACAAATTGAAGGTTTGTGGCAACCCTGCGTCGAGCAAGTCTGTCGGCTCACTTCGTGTCGCTGTATCACATTTGGGTAATTATCACAATATTAAAAACATATTCATTTTTATTATATCTGATATGGTGTGATCTTTTATCAAATGATCTTTGTTGAAATGACAGCAAAGGATTTAAAATATTACTTAAACTTAATTGATAAATCAGCATCAGGGTTTGAGAGGATCGACTCCAGTTTTGAAAGAAGTTCTGTTATGGGTACAATGCTACAGAGAAATCTTTCGTGAAAGGAAAAGTCCATCGATTCGGCAAATTTAATTGTTGTCTTATTTTAAGAAATTTCCACTGCCACCCCAACCTTCAGCAACCACCACCCTGATCAGTCAGCAGCCATCAACATCGATGCCAGACCCTCCATCAGCAAAAAGATTACGACTCGCTGAAAGCTCAGATGATGATTAGCATATTTAGGAATAAAGTATTTTAATTAAGGTATGTACATTGTTGTTTAGACAATGCTATTGCACACTTAATCGACTACAGGTAGAGTAAACATAACTTTTATGTGCTGTGGGAAACAATTTGTGTGACGTGCTTTGTTACGGAGATTTGGAACCGAACCTGCAATATTCCCAGGGTATACCTCTACACTGATGAGAGACGGTGGATGGATAAACATTTGCTGTTGGGAAATATCGAAGGAAGTTCTAGGCATAGTGAGGCTAATGTTATTAATATCAAAATGGACGTTTAAATAAATATAACGTGAGAATGGGGACTGGAATCAGTTTGGTTCAGGTTGTAAGTCCAGTGGCGGGCTTATTGAACTCTATGAACCCACGGTTCTGTTGAAGAAAGGGAAATTCTTTTAATGTCGAGTTACGAAATACGTGTGCTGACAGTCAGCTGTTTTTGTTCCGTGGAATGCCCGATACGCGGAAGCATAGAGCAGTAATGAGCGAGTTCATTCGTCTCTGGCAACGGTAATATCGCTGTGTCAACAGTTGAAACAGACAGTTCACTCTACTGATTTCATCGTATTTCAGATGTCAGTAATGCGAAATCGTGTAAATGTCATGTGGACACCACAGCGATGCTGTGTGTATATTTATATGTAATCGTTCCTTTGTTTCATTATTATTAATGTAAAAGTAAAGTCCTTGTGCTAGCGGCCTCCGTAGTCTAGGGGTAACGTTCCCACCTCGTGACTCAAGGTACGTGGGTTCAAACCCGGAGGAGGGACTTTAAGCCGTGGGTCCCGTGTCGTATCTTTACGGCACGTAAAAGAACCTCATGTCCCAAGGGGACCACTGAGCCAAATTCAGGACATTCCCCGCCCAACTGTAGTCTCTAACGCCCCTGGTAGATGGAAGAATCGAGATACCGCTGAGCCAGTAGAGGCCGAACTCGCTGGCTGAGTCGGGACTGATGACACTCACCAGTACCGGTAGGGTATAGAGACTGGTCGAATATCACAAGGGGACGTACAATAGATCAAACTGGTCGCGGTGCATGGGGAAACCCACCCCCTCCAATAATAATAATAATAATAATAATAATAATAAGTCCTTGTGCTTAATTAGTTACGCACTATTCTAAGAAGACACATGGGGAGCTGAGCTATAGCTCCACCATTCTTGACCTCGGTACCAGATGGTTAGTGATCAACTTCACGCTCTGGTCGCTTTACCCGTGGGTACATTGGATATGAGGCTAGTTGGGCCCCAGAGTCGGCCTGGACGACGTGGAGTGGAGAAAAAGTATGCACTGCCGGGAATCTAACCAGGGCCGTCCAATGCGCAGCCCGTCGCTACACCGACTGCGCAATTCCGACTCCATTGTTGTTATTATTATTTAACGCGATTCTGTCAGCTTATTTTATGTGATGGCCTGATTATGAACTGGAAGAAGTTTCAAGGTTCATGTGCCATATTAATGATGATTAACGAGACGTGAATATCTGGCAACAGTTTTATATTTACGGGTTTAATAAAGAATAACTAGCCATAAATTAATAACAGAATTTTTGAACTCGCACAGAATAGGAGATAAACATCGACAAAGGACTAATACAAGATGTATTATAATTTATGCAAGTGGCAGTGAGTCCCAGTAATGAACTACATAATGTCATGAACTGATGCATTCACATTTCACAATGACCTTCCATTCATTCCTCCTCACTACACTTACACACCCTTCACATCCTCACCACAGTTTACTTCACTTCACTTCACTTCATGTTTTGATGATTTCCCCACACCTTAATTTCGCCTTATTTATCACTTTCCTAACTTGATTTACAGGACAAAGTTCCTAAAGCATCTGCAGGCAGTTGGTTCCAGAGCTGGATGACCCTACTTACAAAGGAACATTTTCCGATATCTCTCTTTTGCTTCCTGCTCCTGATTTTCCTATCATGATCGACCCTTCTCAGATAGCATCGTCTATGTAATCTATCGCCTATAGCCTTCTAAGCCCGTTCTCCCGTGTACGCTTTGAAGAGAGCACATATGCAATTTGTCTTTCTGCGCTGCGTCAAGGTTTCCCAGTTGGAATCATTTCTTTGATGTACAAATTTAGCCGCTATGTTTTGTACCCAGTCTGGCATATTTATCTGTCCCTTCATGTAAGGATCCCAGCACGCCGCCCCATATTCCAGAATCGGACGCACTAGTGATGTGTAGGCTAAACTCCCCCCCCCCCTTGGCACTACAGCCCCAGTGGGCCTAGGCCTACCTCCATGATCTTCTCCGTTCACTTCGGTTTTTCTAGATCTTAGACATACGGTAGGACTCCTTGGGCGAGTGATCAGCTCGTCGCAAGGCCTCTACCTGTAGAAAAACACAGAAAAACGCACACAAACATCCATGCCCTGAGTGGGATTCGAACCCACGATCCCGGCTTCCGAGCGAGCGAAGACAGTGCATGTCTTAGACCGCTCGGCTACCGTGACCGGCAGGCTAAACTTTTAGTGTTACTATTTCCATTTTTAAGAATACGCATTGTAAAATGAAGTGTCCTCCAGGCTTTTATCACCGTGTAATTAACTTGATCAGCCCAACTTAAATCGCTGCGTAAAATTATTCGCAAATATTTGCAAGTGCTCGCTTCCGAAATTACTATGTCCCATAATGAATAAGTTAGCGGTTCCGTCTCTCGAGCTCTCGTGAAACAAACTGCATTTCTTTTAGCTGGATTATCGTCGCATTTCAGCGACCCACTCCCCCAGCCTGTTCATATCTATCAGCAACTTTTTCATATCTTTATTATTTATAGTTTTCTTGTGTATTATACAGTCATCTGCGAAAAATCTAATAGCTGACTCAGTATTTCTCCAAATATCATTTACATAATAATTTAATTTAATTTTGAGCGTCCTTCATCGAACCATGGCTTATGCTTCATCAGTTCATAATAACCTAGACTCTCCTTGGCAGAAATGTTGATATTCTCTCTAATTGCCAAACTTCATTAACATCCACCTCAGTGTCCAAGTTTTCCAAAGCCGCGAAACTATTTGAGATTTCAGCACAATACTGCTCTTTATCCTCTACCTAATTTAATGTTTTGAGATTGAACCTCTCCATATGAACTCTGTGCGTTGTTTGTTTACTCACTGCCAGTCTTTCCCTAACTTTTGCCACCACCCACAATCTGCTGCCCTGAATGATCGGACATCAAGTATACTTGAATGCCGTCTCCTGCCTATCAAAATATGGTCGATTTGATTGTGTATCTTCCCATCAGGAGATGTCGAAGTAAATTTATGGATGTTACGATGTGGGTACATTGTACTTTTGACAGTAAGATTTTCGATGTGTCAGAGTTTACTACTCTAACTCCATTATCATTACTAATTTCATGCAAACTCTCATTCCCAGTCGTTGGTTTGAAAATGTTTTCCTTTCCTACTCTGGCATTGAAATCTCCTAACATGATATTCATACGGTACTTCTGGAATTTATCAAAAACATGTTCTAGTTCTTCATAGAACCTGCCATTTATATCATCAATTTTATCTTCTCTTGGGGCGTGAACATTCATAACAATGATATCACACCAGCGACCTTTTAGTATTATATATGATATCCTATCACTAACGAACTCTACCCTCTTAACTGCTGATACGATTCTCTTATGCACGAAAAAACCTGTACCTAATTCATGATTTTCATTCCCCTTTCCATAAAAAATGTATATTTGCCTGCTGGTGCGATGCCACCTCCGTCCCGTCTGACCTCCTGTACTCTCGCCAATGCCCTGAGCGAACCTGCCCTATACATGCTTCTTACATTCCACGTGCGGAATCTCATGCCCATTTTCTTTAGCTTAGGTCGTTTATCCAGAGGATCCGTCCAGATCCAAGGCTTTGTGTTCATTTTCGTAACAAGGTTATTTTTTTTGGTGAGGAATATTAGCCCCACTTCCAACCTCCTAGTTGGAGGACCACCCCTTATCGGCTGTCCGCGACTGTTTACTCAATATATTCGCAGCTTCCTTCCATACCTGGAGGTCGTCACCTCCATCCGCAACCTGAGGACACGCCATGCCGTGGTGACAAGGGACCCACACAAAGCAATAATTTTGTCTGTGGTTCTGTATGGTGTGAAACTTGGTCTCTGACTTTAAGGAGTGACATAGACTGAGGGTGTAATTGTACTCTTCTCCAGGTGTAATTAGAATGATCAAGTCAAGGAGGATGAAATGGACAAGGCATGTAGCACGAAAAGGGGAGATGAGGAATGCATATAGAATATTAGAAAGCCGGAAGGAAGGAGACCACTGGCAAGATCAAGGCGTAGGTGGGTGGTCAATATTAAAATGGGTCTCAGAGAGAGAGGATTGGATTGGTCTGGCTCAGGACAGAGACCAGTTGAGGGGTCTTGTGAAAACGGTAATGAACCTTCGGGTTCTATAACATGCTGGGAAGTTATTGAGTAGTTGCACAACTGGCAGCATCTCAAGAAGGACTCAGCTCGATGAGTGAGACTGTCGTTCAATACGGCTGTCGGATTTATCTATCCATTGCCTCTGTGGTCTAGTGGTCAGAGTTCCTGGCTACAGATCCAGAGGTCCGGGTTCGATCCCGGCGCTACCAGATTTTTTATGTGAAATAGTGTGTCTGGAACGGGTTTCCATTCAACCTAGTGAGGATAATTAAGGAGCTATTTCAAGGAAATAGCGGCTCCGGTCTAGAAAACAGACATTAACGGCCGTGGAAATTCGTTGCGCTGACCACGCGACACCCTCTATCCGCTAAAGTTGGCATTAACTTCGCCGACAACCGGCGGTCGCTCGGTCGGTATAGTTCGCTTGCTCACTAAAATCACGGAGGTTTTTCTTTTTTTTTTGCCTCCCTCAGATCCTGGTCGGTTTTTATCCAATACGTAATGTGACGGAAACAAGTGGAACGTTCATCTGATCACGCAGCAGTGAAAGCAAAGCGAATTGCTTTTTCTAACGCTTCTTATCTCCGTATCACAAAATGATTGATACGTAATCAAGTTAACGCGTCGTTGCAGTTACTGATGCATCCAACAGCCTGTTGCTTTTATCATACAGTTAAGATAAATTCCCACTCGCATAGGAACTATCACTTTAGTGTGCAACCCATACCTAGGCCTATTGACCTCTGTCATACGTGTCTGTCTCACGGGTGCCGGGTTCATACACGTACTCAGTGCGAGACCATGTCAGGATTCGAAGCCACACTCACTCACTCATGTAGGTGAGCCCTTGAGGAGCCGCTAATTCTGCAGCTACTCAAGAGCTTCTCAGCATTTTATGGAACCCGAAGGTTCATTACCGTCTTCACAAGAGCCGTCCACTGGTCCCTATCCTGAGCCAGATCAATCCAATCCATACCATCCCATCCTATCACCCTACGATTCGTTTTATTTCTGTCCACCCACCTACGCCTTGGTCTTCCCAGTAATCTCGATCCTTTTGGCTTTCCCACCGATATCCTGTATGCATTCCTCTTCTCTCCCATTCGTGCTACATGCCCTGCTCATCTCATTCTCCTTGACTTCATCAATGTAATTATACTTGGAGAAGAGTACAAGTTATGAAGCTCCTCATTATGCAGTTTTCTCCAACCTCCTGTCACTTCATCTCTCTTGGTCCAAATATTCTCCTCAACGCCCAGTTCTCAAACACCCCCAGTCTGTGTTCCTCCCTTAATGTCAGAGACCAAGTTTCACACCCATACAGAACCACAGGCAAAATTATAAGTTTTGTATATTTAATTGTTATGTTTTTGGACAGCAGACGAGAAGACAAAAGGTTCTGGACTGAATGGTAGCAAGCATTACCCGAGTTCAGTCGCCTCTTAATTTCCTCCTGAATCAGGTTTTGATTTGTTATCGTTGTTCCCAAATATCTGAACTGTGCCACATTTTCAAAACATCTGTTAGCTGCCTTTATGTCATGATTTTGCCCTGCAGTTTGGTGAGGAGATAGGAACTTACAGTTAGTTTTCTCTGTGTTTACTTCTAGACCAACCTCCTTACTAGCGTCAGTTAAAGTTTGTGTGTTTATCTTTATGGTATCTATATTATCACCCAGTAGATTCACATCATCAGCACAGACCAACAGCTGATTTGTTCCATTTAATTTCAGTCCCACCTGGTTTCCCTGGGCCTTCCTAATGGCATATTCTAAAGCAAAGTTGAAAAGCAGTGGCGATAAAACATCTCCTTGTTTTAGACCATTCTGGATAGGAAATTTATCAGACAAATGTTTACCTATACGGACATTACCATACGTTTCATTTAAACACATTGTAATCAGCCTAACTGGATTCATGGGTACCCAAACTCTATCAGAATACTGTACAATACTTCCCTTCTACTTTACATAACATCATAAATGAACTTTTCCGCATAGGCTTGTGTCATAACTGTTAATCGGATCTTGGTGCAATTTCATATTAGAGGTGAAGAAAGTCGTCTTCTGGGATCTGGCGCCGTGTATTCTTCGTTTTAACCGACGTTTCGCAGGAACATATCGCCTCCATCTTCAGGGTAGTTGAGTTGCGTGCGAATAGAGATAGCTGTAGCAGCTGCTACAGGCGATATGTTCCTCCGAAACGTCGGTTAAAACGAAGAATACACGGCGCCAGATCCCAGAAGACGACTTTCTTCATAGTCATCGCCGTGAAAACCTCAAAACTTTCATATTAGAGGTCTTTGCGTAACTAACGTTAGTCGGCCATTTTAATTTTTTGCAATGTTCACCGATTACAAAGCCGCAAATTTGACTGTCCTGTGTGGGTATATCACGTAAAGCGTTTTATAGATATTGAATCGGTTCAGTAATTTGCATTATTGTGCTTCTGAAGTTTTATATAATGCCTTTCCGGTCTGCTGAAATGCTTTTTTTAAACCGGCCGCAAAGAATACTTACTTACTTACTTACTCATAGAGTTGAACCCTTCTTGTGGAGCCGCCAATTTTGCAGCTACTCAAGAATTTCCCAGCATTTTTGAAACCCGAAGGTTCATTGGCGTGTTCACAAGAGTCCTCCACTGGTCCCTATCCTGAGCCAGATCAATCCAATCCATCCCATCCCATCCTTTCTCTCTAAAATCCATTTTAATATTGTCCACCCACCTACGTCTTGTCTTCCACGTCTGCCATCGGTAATTCTTATGTACTGCATTATTGGGCACCATGTTTACAGTCTTGTCAGACACGTTTTCTGAAAAAGAAATCATGAGTTTAAATGTTGTCTGCGATTTCATGTGCCTGATTGTCCTTGACGTTCATTGTTCCAGACACGAATATATTCTGTTGAAGCTAATCGACTAAAGATATCACTCTGCACGGAGTCAGAAATCATTTTTACGTATAGGCCGTTAGATATACATGTACATAATAGTGTTACAATTATATAAATAATAATGGATACTAATTGTGTCTATTTCTGTTTGTTGTGTGATATACCCATTTTATGCTTGATGAGCTGTCTTTAATGAAGATGGTCGTATTCTATTTGAGTTTAACGTAAAATAGGAAACGTATTTGGCTGTTATTCACAAATTATAAGTCATCTGACTGCCTTTAGTGTAGACTTCCCAGTAACCAGATTGTAACGATATCCGTTGATTTATATCGAACATTAAGTATGTGGATGAACATGGTATTCCTATTCTGCAAATTATGCAAATAAATCATAACGTGATTTTTCTTATTGCTAGTGGGTAGGACTAAGTCCCTTGTACTGCGGCCACTTCTGGCCTATTGTACCAGCCCCAGATGATAGGTGAGGGTGCTTGTGGAGCAATTGGTGGAATGAAGATTGGCAGGGGAAACCGAAGTACTAGGAGAAAACCTGCTCCAACGCCACTTTGTCCACCACAAATCCCACTTGACCAGACCCGGGATCGAACCCGGGCCGCCGCGGTGGGAAGCCAGCGACTAACCGCTTGAGCTATGCCGCGGCCTTATTATAACGTGATAGTATATTATTTAATTATTCACCGCGGCATGATGTCATGGGGTGAACTGGAGGTAAATCTTCACAGATTCTTAACCTCTGCGATGCTAGTAGTGAGTGTTTTGCGTCGCGCTCCAGCTGCTTTATGCTCATGGTAAGAGCCGCCGTACCTAATGGTTACGAGGCTGGTGTGAGGCCGGAACTCTCAGACATGGAGAAGAAGGAAGTCCTTACCAGGTTTCAAACGCCGGTTGTCGAGCCATTTCCTCTGCAGGATCTAATAAAGTCCAACATTCTCTATACACACAAATAAAACAACAATATAACGAGCCCAAAAGCGTGGAAAAATCTGCAAGTCACTCTAATACATGCAATAACGCTATATTGACGTCTGTAGGAGCCACGTAAATAACACACAAAGTACCCACGCTGCTACAAAGGAATTGACCGCGGCGGGATCCAACATAAGCAAATATACTCTTAGTTAAGTGAGTACATGGAAGAATAACATTTAAGAAGTTTAAATTTAATCTTAATTTTTAAATATTGTTACGTGTATGGGAGTACGCGTGACGAAATAACGGGTTCTCGATGGGATGATTGGATTTATTGGCACTTCGGTTACAAGTTTTCGTAATCAAACTTATTTTAGCGCTATTGCTAATTTACGCAATTGACAGTTCGCATTACACACGCACTAGGATTCTCCGTCTTAACTTGTCGTGTCCTGTCAACGGATCTCGACACAGAAACTAGCACTTCAAATCACTATGAAGTCGTCTTGCCATTTCTTGTTAAATCACCTTGGAACCTCAAAACTCAACTTAAAACTACCCTGGACTGCCTCCTCATCAAAGTCAAATTCACATTGCGACTAACGGTCAGTCAGTCAGTATATCTTGGTATCAAGCCCCATCTAGGGTGCATGACCAGCTATTTATTACTGTTACGGTCTTGTTTCTGTGGGGCGCCCTCTCTGATGAGAGGACGGGTCTGTCTTTTGTATATGCTGCTGGCCCTTTCTAGCGCACTCTTGCTCGAGTCCGAGTTCCTAGGGACTCGCAACCATATTTTACTCTCTCAGATTTGAGACTTCCCTTTTCGTCGCCTCCTACGACTCGCAGGGTCACGATTGAGGTGTTCGATCCCGCCTCCACACGGGTTTGCCTCCACGGTTATTCTATTCTTCGGCACCGACCCCACAGAAAGCACGTGACATGCGTCAGACTGCGAGTTCATTGGTCCGTTATCAGCGCTGGGCGTGGCGCGGACGACATAGAAAACAGCCTCCTTTATTGTTGCGTAACCTAGCAACGGACTGTTTACCAAGAATCTGTCTTCGCGGGAACTTGTTTACCAACCCGTTGCCTAGCAATGGGTATACATGTAACAGTATAACAGCATCGCATTCACACGTGATATGTACGGTAGTTTTAACGTACGGTGCAACATTTTTGTCAAGATAGACATGCACCTGATGATGGCCATATACGGCCGAAACATGTATCGACAGAGAAGCAAGAGAAGACAATAAGTTGCATTTGAGACGGAAATGTATATATACAGGTAAATTCATTAATGCGACAGGACGCTTAAATACACAAAAGGTAAAGCTATCCTGAAACAGGCCGTGGAGGCGCATAGGGTTTTGAGACGTCGAGGCTCCCGCAATTTCTAGACAATCGGCTCACAGATGGCGGTGAGGCCGTCAGCCTTACGCGCCAGCCACCCTTTACACCCAGGAAGATTCCTGGTATTCCTTTCTGTTGGAGTTGACCCCAGGACCATAGTGCGGCTGAAAGGATTAGGTCAATTGAAAAATCCATTAACCTCATTGGGAATCGAACCCGCGACCTTCCGACTTGTAGCATAGTGTTTCGACCAACTTCGCTATCTCATGCTTCTGCTGCTTCGACTGCTTTATTCAGACTTTTTGCTGTTTGGAAATCAGCCTAAAAATTAATTTGTGTCTGATGTTCGAGAATTTCATTTAGTGACATGTAGGCAGACTGTTCCCAGAATTGGAGCAGTGGTGTGGAGACACTTGTCAACAGCATTCATGGCGCCATATCGGACGTATTGTAATGAAATCAGCAGATGATGGACAACTGCGGGAACCCAGTTTCACACAGTACGGTGGTATAAAATGTAGATTGGTACGTAAGTTATCCTATTACCCTATGTCATATTGGCCTTCAACTGGCCCATTGCTCGTGCGCACAACTGAATCACTTGAATGGGAAATACAAAGATTCATACGCGTTGCCTCTACGAAAGCGTAAATGCACGCAGAAATTTCAGTTCGTACGATGAATGCGTATAGGATATTGGTGGGAAAGCCAGAAGGAAAGAGACCACTGGGAAGACCAAGGCGTAGGTGGTTGGACAATATTAAAATGGATCTTGGAGAGATAGGATGGGATGGTATTTATTGAATTGAACTGGCACAGGATAGGGAGCAGTAGAGGACTCTTGTGAACACGGTAATAAACCTTCGGGTTCCATAAAAAATGCTGGGAAATTTTTGAGTAGCTGCTGAATTGGCGGCTCCTCCGGAAAGGCTCAGCTCTAAGAGTAAGTAAGTACTAGTTACGAACTACAGTCATAAGCAAAAAAAAAAAAAAA
>NW_019737398.1:86648-90286 GCF_002891405.2 Cryptotermes secundus
GGCGTTAGTCCGCAAGCGGAGTATACAGACCGATGGACCGCCGTTTGTCGGCTAAGTTAATGCCAACTTCAGCGGATACAGGTTGTCGCGTGGTGAACGCAACGAATCCTGACGGCCTTTAATTTCGTTTTTCTAGACCGGAGGCGCTACTTTTCATTCAGGTAGCCCCTCAATTATCCTCATGAGGCTGAGTGAACCCCATTCCAAAGCCACTACTCAGAAAATCTGGTAGCACTAGGAATCGAACCCGGGAACTCTGGCCACTAGACCACAGAGGCGGTCCACGAACAGCAGTGGTACATTAATTTATTAGATTTCTTTACAAAATAAAAGTCGGTACAAAGGCATTGCACGGGCTTTCCAATGTTGACGTCTGGGCCCGTAGTGCGTGGACCGTTACTTTTCCTGAATATGTCACCCGCGTAGTTTTGTACAGGACGATGATCAGTATAAATTAATTAAATTAATCAGCATGTTTAAAGCTGAAGAGTACTAACTTCTGGTGTATACCGCCGTTTCGGAGGAACATATCGTCTGCATCTTCAGGGTGGAGTGAGCCGAGCGAGATACTTGCTTTCACACTGGTATCTTTCTCAGCTTATTCTACTATGATGATAAATGCTATCTGTTCCTCCGAAACGTCGGATAACACTCAACGGACTACACGGCGTTATATCCCAGAAGATAGTACTCTTAATAACCACAGGTTTGAGAGCCTTAAATTTTATAAAGTGTTTAAAGCTCTCTTCAGTAAAATCTCATTTATATGTTTGTGGGCCGCTGTGAAGGGCTCCTGTTTTGGGATGTAGAATGTTCATATTCACCGTTCGCAGACATTTTGAATAAAATCTTCATTACCGAAAACGAATACACTGCGTCCAGCCATTCAGGCGCTAGCGGGGCGCAGATATGCAGGGTGCAACTGAAAGATGCGGACACTAGTTCCACATACCAAAACAAAACAAGAAAAAATATCCATACCAGCATGTGTCCGGAAGCATTTCATTTGTGAGTTATCGCCAAATAGTACGTTTATGATAAGTGCTCAGAATGTATTCCATGAGATCCAACGCGCGCCTCGACACGTCTCATAATGGACCGCCTTATCCGTACAAAGATGCCTCACAGGCATCCACAATGCGGTGGCGAAGTGCCTCTTCGTTGTCAAAAGGAACTGTTTACAGATGGGCGTTTATGTGTCCTCACAGGTAAAAATCTAGAGGATTCAAGTCAGGTGAGCGTGGAGGCCACGCAGTGGGTCCTCCTCTACCTATCCCTCGGTCACGATAGGACACCTCGCACAGCACGGCTAAACTGTACCGAGGCACCAGCATGCATGTGCCACATTCGCGCTCTGACTGCTTTACTTTAGCAAGAGGAAATCTCGGTAGTGGTTGCCTGTGACCCAATGTGGCAAAGCATGCGGGTCTACCGAACGTTCACCAACAGTTCCTGCCCGCACGTTATGTTGCTGCTGGTGTCAACACAGTACTGTTTCAGCTGTAACTCAAGACTTAAATGTTGATATGGACTCCCCCCCCCCCATGTTTTGTGGAACTCGAGCCCAAAGTTTGTGTGCACCTTTCAGTTACACTCTCTATACAGACAGACGGTGTTCCAGAAGCTAGCTTTTCATATTCGGAGGTGGGAGTTTGAAACCGGGCAAATTTATGACAATCTCTAGATCAATCTTTTAACGGTCTCGGTTCTCATACTGCAAAAATGAGAGAGAGAAGGGGGGGAGTCATCTTCGTGCCCTTGTCTTTATGTGTCTCCCTGTCTCTGTGACCCAGTATCAGCTCCGTTAGATAGAATTTTCTAGAAATTCGACATGGGAGACTTTCATGAAGATTTGTTTGATAATTCAGATTTTCAGCTATATTGATCCATAATACAATGTATTATTATTATTATTATTATACATTAATGTATAAGCATATAAATGGACTCCTCCGTGCAGCCCTTAAACTGTTTGACGCACTCTGTTGAAATTCGATATTTGAAGCTCCCATCAGAAGTTGTCTGGCAGTTTTACCTTTCAGCCTTGTTTGTCTGTTGTAGAGCCTACTTTGCGTAAGGACATTAATGGCCATTTCCATGTATCCCGTAAATCCTTTCGTAGATGTAACTTCAATTCGGTATGGGAGACCCACGAATTTGCTCCTCATTCCTGTCTCTGGGGCCCACCCAGCCTCCTATCCAGTGAGTACCGGGGGCTCCTTCCCCGGGGTAAAGCGTCCGGGGTGTCAAGCTGACCACTCACCTACATGTAGTACCAAGGTCAGGAATGGTGGAGCTACACCTCCAGTCTTGTTCGCTAGCCTACTTCCCTTATTTTGAAAAAAAAAAAAGGATTATGACATCACCCTACTGTATATCTGTCTGTGTATAGCCCCCCTCCACCATTTTTAAGGTTTTTCAGATGATCTTGATGTCTGTCCATGTGTCTGCATGTCCCCCTATTTTGTTTTTAGTGCGGTCCATGTCGTATCACAGGAAAATAGGCAATTACTTCTTCCCAGAACTTCTTGTTTATTTGTGGTTAACTGATTTTAGGCTTTCATGGCGATTAATTATTGTTACACCGTGTGGTTGTGGACGGTGTTGCCGATGTTTCGGAGGTACATGTTGCATCTGTCTTGAGGTCGAAGACACGGTGTAACAACACAAGAACAGAACCAACATGGGCACTGCCATAATTCGGAAAGTGTACCGTGAAGTGATATGATAGTGTCCCTGTAATTTCACGGGGGAACTGAGAAAAATTCCGAAAAACTTAATCATAGTCGGTGTCCGGGCCGAGATTCGCAGGCAGGTCCTATCAAATACGAAACAGGAGGAGTATCAATTCGGATGCGAAGTTCAGCCTGCTGCCAGTTACAAATGGCGACCATCTTCGTATGACATAAAATTCTAGTATATGCATAAATATGCAATATTTATATAAAATTGCCAGTACACGTCTAATAACGTAATATAAAGTTATCCTTGTACTTACTTAACCATAAGGCCGCGCCATAGCTCAAGAGGTTAGTCGCTGGCTTCCCACCACGTCGGCCCGGGTTCGATCCTGGGGTCTGGTCAAGTGGGATTTGTGGTGGACAAAGTGGCACTGGGGCAGGTTTTCTCCGAGTACTTCGATTTCCCTTGCCAATCTTCATTCCACCAATTGCTCTACAATCACCCTCACCTATCATCTGGGGCTGGTACAATAGGCCAGAAGTGGCCGCAGTACAAGGTACTTAGTCCCACCCCACTAGCAGTAAAAAAAACTGACAGTATGTGGCCAGGTATAAAATATAAATTTTAACTTCCAATATTTCTACAATATTATATACAAAATATTGTGTATAAAGTGACGAGAATGTGTCTGAATATAAAACAGTTTATGTACAGTTGTCAACATTTGTCTTGATGTTTTGTACATAAATTACAATATTTGCCAGAATATAAAGTATTTAGGAAAATAGTGCTAATTTTATACTTGTATCCCTATAAAATTGCCGGTCACGGTAGCCGAGCGGTCTAAGGCATGCACTGTCTTCGCTCGCTCGGAAGCCGGGATCGTGGGTTCGGATCTGTTTCCTGTGAGGTACGAACTGAATTCTTATATATTATTCTTATACACTGCCGGTCAC
>NW_019737398.1:90606-112756 GCF_002891405.2 Cryptotermes secundus
AAATCGAAGTGAAACGGAGAGTTTCATGGAGGTAGGCCTAGGCCCAAATTGGGGCTGTAGCGCCACAGGAAAAAAAAATCCCTATAAAAGTATATCAAATCCGACCTAACTAATTATTTTAATATACATTATATACATTTCCAGTATTTTAACATATCATATGGTTCATATTTGTCTGATGTTCGTTTACTGCCGGAACATGTAATGGACATATATTTTTGTATGTAAGTTTGTGTGTCATGGTTAATCTTAACGGCTTGTTAGATACATCGTTGCATCGCGTAATCTCTCAGTTATCTCTGTGTGCAGCTTTGTACCATGTACCGTATCTAGATCCAGTGATGTCAGTTGGAAGTGATTGTCATGGGGCGGGGAGATAATGTGACTGGCTTAAACGTTTTGTCTTCCTGACGACGAGGCCGTGCTGGTGTCAATTTAATTTGAAACTGCATTACCTCCGCTTGGAGGGATATGAAGCACAAATCGGACGGGCCCCGTAATGTGGGGGTGCTTTCACGGTTGCTTAACCGACGCTTTGATGTTCCATGTAATTTGATATGTGTTATTACTGAAATGCGGGCCCCATAAGCCGAACCTTGCCCCCATACTGGTCAGCACTCTTGCTTGCAATTTGAGAGTTCTCGGGTTCAGATCTCGGTCCAGTGAACCTCTTAATTACACTTTACAACGAAGCTATCAACGTCGGCTCGCCTTTGAAGAAACACAGTTAGTTAGTTATTGGAGAGGGTGGGTTTCCCCATGCACTTAGACCAGTATTGGTCTATTGTGCTTCCCTCTATGATATTCTGCCAGTCTCTATACCCTACCGATATTGGTGCGTACCATCAGTCCCGACCGAGGCAGCGAGTTCGGGCTCCACTAGCTTGGCGGTATCTATAATGCTTCCCCCATCTATCAGAGGCGTTAGAGACTACTGTTGGGCGGGAAACGTCCTTGATTTTGGCTCAGTGACCTCCTTTGGAGATATGAGGTTCTTTTACGTGCCGTAAAGCTACGACACGAGACACACGGCTTCAAGTCCCTCCCGGAGGACTTGTTCCCTGAATTTTTCCGCCCTTAAAAATTCGCCGGGTTTGAACCCGCGTACCACGTGTCATGAGGTGGGAACGTTACCTCTAGACTACGGAGGCCGCTAAGAAACACAGTTGATTCTGGTTATAACTCCTGTTGTGAACTCAGCTCGAAGACTCATGTGTTACATAAGCTTTTGTACTATTAACTTCCCCTTGGTTTCTTCCGCATTCCGTTCCAGTCCTGCATGTTATCGAATGATACGTCGAGGCCGAAGTTTAACGTCATCTCCCATGAAAAACACACAGATAGTCAGTCGTCAGTTGTCCACTTTATATGCCTTCACGTATTGCGGAGTGAATGTAGACGGGGTTTTGGGTTGGATATTGTGTTTATTGGCCACTTACACACACAACCCTTAAATACAAGCAATTAACAGCACCAGCGCAAATCTTCACACTTTATAAATAATTACGGCACACACTAAGTCTTTTCCAACCTGCTATGTCTTCGCCAGGCGTTCCCTGGTAACGGCTTCTAGCAGTGGAGATTCTACAGCTTCCGCGCTCAACTCCTTTCTAAATGGTGGCTGTACTAGATAAGCTGGCCTCATTTTAGCCTCTTAACAAGGAGAATTTTTGGCCGCGCCATAGCTCAAGCGGTTAGTCGCAGGCTTCCCACCGCGGCGGCCCGGGTTCGATCCCGGGTCTGGTAAGTGGGATTTGTGGTGGACAAAGTGGTGCTGGGGCAGCTTTTCTCCGAGTACTTCGGTTTCCCCTGCCAGTCTTCATTCCATCAGTTCCTCCACAATCACCCTCACCTATCATCTGGGGCTGGTACAATAGGCCAGAAGTGGCTGCAGTACAAGGGACTTAGTCCCACCCCACTAGCAATAATAAAGGAGAATTTTATGGTACACCTATCCCTTTTTCACCAATTTTTTACTTAACTGACTTTTCCCAAACATCACAATAATAATAATAATGTCTTTAAGCATCTTGTTGCATTAATATATCATTTATTTCATTGCAAACAAATAAACAATAATACTAATATGCTCTTTACATATTGCAGATGATAACTGCACCAGCGCACTTGAGAACTACACACTGACGCAAAACACCCATACCGCTGCGCAAATAAATCCAAACTAGGAGACCTCAAAGAATGTCGTTGGATGAAGGGACGACGCCTCCGTTTATTTTAAGTAAAGAGATATCGCATTCACATGCGATATGAGTAGCTTGGTCATGCCACACAGTGCAACAGTTTTAACGCATTAGAGACAGCTGATGATGCCCGGGTACTGCCGAAACATTTTGTGAGAAGGAAATGGGATAATGATATGTTGTATTGTAGACGGAAATACAGGGTGTCCCAGGAGGAATGGACCAAACTTCGGGAGGGTGTTCCTTATGTTAAAGTATGCCGATATAACCCAAAACACCTATGTCCTATATTGTATGATATAAATCACAGCAATAACCCACAAAAGAGGTTTCTTACAGAGTGATTTGCGAACGTCTGTCGGATTTCACGGGTTTTAAGCTGAGTTACTTAGAGTGAATCAGTGTGGGTTACAATGTCGGCCATTAGAGCTAGTGCTGAAAACCGAGTATGACAATTGACAGCCTCCTGACCAATAGTAGAGTGGCCTTAGCGCTGTATTAACCAATAGCTACATCCAGAAATTAGCACTCTTTGGTTAAGACAGCAGGTAATTTTATTTGCTGCTCTATGGATAACAGGATAGAAGGAACATCCATGAAAAAATAAAAGTAAAAATTAAAGCTATCCCCGTACCAGGTCGTGAAGGCCCATAGGGTTGTGAGACGTGGGTCCCACATTATCTAGACAATCGGCTCAAAGATGGCGGTAAGGTTGTCAGCCTTACGCACCGCCCGCGCTTTAATCCCCAGGAAAATTATTTCATTAATTCCTGTTAGTTTCTGTTAGAGGCTGAGTAAACCCCAGGGCCTAGTGCGGCTGGAAGGATTAGGTCAAATGAAAAAATTCCAATGACCTCATCGGGACTTGAACCCGCGACTTTCCGGCTTGTAGCATAGCTCCTCAACCACTACGCGTGCCCCGCCATGAAAAAATAATGATTTTTAATTAAATCATTTTTAATCTCAATTTCGATAATTGTGTGAAGGTCCACAGGGAGGGGGACAGGTGTGGCTAGCCTCCCCCCAACCCCTCGCTGGCGCCCTTACTGGAACTGCAATTGAGGGACACTGGTTTGGAGAGAGAGAGGTACCATTTGGTTCATTCGTTCACACAATCTCAGGCGATTCAAGTTATGTCAGGTGGTCAAGAATGATATCATCGTGGAAATGTGCCAGAATTTTGAGAGAGAGAGCCATGTTGAAAAATAATCAATGGATGGAAGGGTGGGGCCACAAGCAATGAGAGTTTGTGCAGATGTGTTTCCCCATGTTTCGTCACTGCCCGCTGCAGCGATACGGTCTCAAATATTTAGTGTAATAGAATGAATAAACCATGTTGTTCTTCGTCTTAAGCATATTTGAATGAACGTCATCAGGTGGTGACATAAATCGTTACGTCACAATTAGGAATTTACTAGATCTTACTAGATTCTGTTTTCAGTATACATTGGGAACCCAAATCGTTATAATTTGACCGGTTCATGAACACAGCATGTGGACTCACGTCTCCTGCTGGAGTCATGTTAGCGCTGTAAACAGAAGTGACACATATTTTGAGACGAGGAAGGAGAAAGGGTGGAGTGATATCTGATGTTATTGTTTTCATTAGACAGTAATGGCTGAGAAGAAAAACAAGTAAGTTCGATGTAACTCAAGCAGATAAAAAGAGATTTTGTAACTGGTGAATCAGAGGTAGTAACCATGGTTTTCCTAAAAGGACATTGAGAATTCACATATTATCTGGTGTTGCTGGCAAAAAAAAATGAAGCACATCTTTTAGTGATGTTCTCTGGAAAAAGATTCATAGGATTTGCAGAAATTAGTGCAAAAGTAAAGCTATTCCTGTAACAGGCCATGCAGGCCTGTAGGGTTGAGAGACGTTGAGGCTCCCACATTTTGTAGACAGTCGATTCACAGAAGGCTGTGAGGTAGCCTTACGCGCCTGCCGGACGCCCTTTACCCCCAGAAAGATTCCTGGTACTTCTTTCTGTTTCTGAGCAAAATGACGAAAAGATTATTCCCTACCCACTCGCGTATGAATACCTGAAGGTTGTGGAAAATAGAATCCAGTGCCCTTTTGGCGACTGCGTAATGATATACATCGATGAGTTGAACACAAGTTACTGAATGAGGCTGCGCAAATTGAGGAAAAAGCGTTGTTATTTCCTCGATTTGCGCAGCACCATTCAGTAACGTGTGTTCAACTCAAGGTGATAACAATTCACGGAAATTGCGGTTGCGTTGCGGTTGCCAGTTTCCTTGGTGTGCCCTCGCCCCTACAATAACAAGATGCGGTGATTATTTCCCTAAACGGCGTTAACCAGCTAATGTTTGTAATGAAGACGGAGCGTGTTTTCCACTAGGTAGGAACAGAATTTTGAAGTAGTATTTACATGTACTTCATGCCACGAAGAGTTAATGAAAATGTTAATAGGTTGACAGTTCTTTGTTCCTGATATTCTGTTTTGACTCTTTGAAGTAGTGAAATTATAAGTTTATGGTCTACTTTGTTTTTACACCTTACAAAGTGGTAAATACTGTCCATGTGTTTAGACTTGGCCATTCTCAGCAAAATACCCAGTGGATTTTTGGAGTCCTCTGATTGTGGTGAGGCTTAAGGGTGTGCATGGGTTATAACAGGGCCCTAGTCATGGGCTCCAGTAGAGTGGAGGGCCGCAAGTCAGGCGCCTGCTACCTGCTAGAAGGGTAAACCTATCCCCGTAACAGGCCCTGGAGACCCGTAGGGCTGTGAGACGTCGAGGCTCCCACATTTTCTAAGCAGTTGGCTCACAGAAGGCGGTGAGGTTGTCAGCCTTACATGCCAGCCAGCCGCCTTTTACCCCCAGCAAGATTCCTTGTACTCATTTCTGTTTGAGGCTGAGTCGACCCAAGGGCCATATTGCGGCTGGAAGGATTAGGTAAATTGAAAGATCCAATGACCTCATAGGGAATCGAATCAGAATTGAAAAATAGAAGGAAATATGTCAGATATTGATAACAAAAATGAAAATTATTTTAAATGTGGCGCCATCTGTATTTCAGTATACAGACCTACAGCCCTAGGGGTAACCGTAAAAATATTCTTAAGCAATTTAAATATAAGTTTGTTAGATTTAGTGACCCTCCCCCATAAAAAAAAACCCTTGCCCTGGCTGCCCCCCCCCCATGGAAAAGATCCTGGTGGTGCCCATGGTCATAGTTACTGTCCATGATTTATTTAATCCGTCTTGCAGTGCATACACTCATTTAACTCCTCTTAACAGTATAACACACGCAGTCGCAGGAGCACGACACAACAAAAGCACAACACACAAGATAGTGAAGGAGTGCTCCAACAAAGGAGAATGGGCGTGACTGACGTAGTGAGGGGCGAGGTAGCGATGTGGTATCCTGAACAATTTTAATATTTTAACGTTTGACAATGTATATGATAGATACATATTTTAGTTATTTTAATGTGTGAACATGGCATGCAATGAACTGGTTTGACGTGGATAAGTAAGCACCTGAAGATGGCATTATTATGCCGAAACATGTAGTGCGAGGGAGAGAAGGAGTTAAATGAGTGTATGCACTGCAAGACGGATTAAATAAATCATGGACTTAAATCAGTGCAACAGGACGCTAAAATATAACAATAGTTACTGTCGTCGCCCTCCTTCCCACAATGCAGCTGCAACCACTGCCCTGCTACTACTTGTCATACCCAGAAAAGGGCGAATCTGTACCGACGTTTTGGAGGAATATTCAGTTTTCATCTCTTTGTGTCCAGCGGGCAGCACTCCCTTAAAATCTTTGGTACCTTTCTACCAAATTATGTGATATCACATCTCAGATGACCATAATCGTATTATTCACTGCCATGAGAGTTTCATATCTAATGTAGTGGACTTATAATACTTACATTGCATTTTCTTTTTTTGCAAGCTAAAGGAGAGGAAAATTATCAAGGTATGTATTGGTAAAAATTCTTGCACAAACTGATACTAGCTAGTGCCATAAGTAGAGTTTGGTTGTGCCTCAAACTGCAGTGCATTCTCATACAAGATGGGGACTATGCATCTCTATCTGCCAGTGCCCACACACATTGCGCACGCCTTGTGTATGCATTTGCACACCCAAGCAACATAGAACAGAGGATAACAGTTTAGCCTGGTACAGTGCAGTATTCTCAAGCAGTTATTCATGCCAGTCCTTGTGTAACAATTGGCCTTCTGCAGGGCTGTAGTGAAGCCGGGGTGGGTCATGACAATGCCCCAGTGCTTTTTAGAGTGCCAGGATCCTGCTCTGACAGTTCCTTTAGGGACGGTGATGGGAAACATAAGCATCAATTAATAATAGTTAAAAGAAACCTGTTCATTTTTTTTAATGCATGCCTTTAATGCATAATTTCACTTTCATAATAGAATATTATCATCACAAAATTACTTTAACAGGAAAAATTTTAAAGTATCTTTGGTAAAATTTGACATACAATGAAAATATAATAACCTTAGCTTCTTTAACTTTTGACGTTATGTCAGCCTTCTTTTAAGTATGTGATTTTTATGAGCTGTATGCCATGCAGTTCTGCATTTAAAAGCAGAATTATGTCATTATGTAAACAGCCTCATGATGTGATTGACCGTCATTTGTTTGAGCCTGAAACTGCATCACAGATTGCCCCAGCATTTTTATTTTTAGGACCACAGGCGTGGTTTCCTGTGGTTATTTTCTAAGTACGTATGTCAGGAAATAACTGTGAATAGGACCATAAGTTGGCAGCATTGGAGGATATATGGATTATTGTTTTATGCAATAATGTGTTTATTGTGTTGGAAAGTTGATGAAATAAATGATAAAGAGTTTCTGGGCCTCAATCGTAACAAGCATGTTATGAAATTATTCTTGTCCGTTTTGTCCATATGCCTGTTAATCTTAAGCATAGTGAAGTGGGATTGCTTTGCATGATTTTTGCTCCAGTAACATTACATGTGTATCGCATATTTCCCTGTCCTCAGCAGTTTGTATGTTAAATCTTTTCAAAAACCTTTTTCGACCTATCCCGTATCACAGTATTTCTCAGCTGCTGATGCTGCTTATTCTTCTTCTTCTCCTCCTCCTCCTACTACCACTACTACTACTACTACTACTACTACTACTACTACTACTACTACTACTACTACCACCTCTTCATATTCCTCTTGTTCACTTCAGAGTATAGGCAGTGAAGCCCATGCCAACTTCACATACTCCACCTTTTCCAAGTTTTTCTTTGGTCTTGGCATCCTTTTAGTTTATTCTGTAGAATCTTTTTCCATATTCTTCGATCATCCTATCCCTATGGTTTGTCCAGTTCTTTTGTGTCCATCTGTTTCATTTTGTGCTGATTGTACTCTAATTATTTCCTAATATTGTCATTCTTAATATGTTGTAATGTAGTGCAGCCTGATTTGATCTCTGCTGATTATCTCTTGGTTTAATTGTCCAAGGTTCACTTCCTTATACTAGATTAGTACTGTAGTTCCATCGCAGATCTTCCATTAGTGATTAATATAATACTCAAATGTATGTACTTTATAAATACATTTCTTTGACAAAGAGAAGCTTTGTTTCAAATACTGTTCTGTGACAGAGTGGGACACAAGATGCAAATGGTTGAGAATCACTTCTATAGTATATATATCAGAAAAGAATTGAAATAAATAATATTCCAGACAATTTTCATTTGTTTATTGTATATGTTTTGGAAGATAAATCAAAGGAACATATCAATTACACTATGTTTCCCAGAGAAGCAACTCCTATTGAAATTTAACTGTACCTGTATATGGGGTTCATGATGACCATAATCCAGTTAGTATAAACATAACACATGAGTGATTTAATCATTGTCAGAGTTACCATACTTTATTGAAGAGAAGGTGAGGCAAATTACCAAAACCTGCCTTCATCAGGAAGCATTAATATGATTTTGAGGTCATTCTTTCCACTGCTGTTGGAACACTGAAGCAGAGGTGTGTTCCTGCATGGACAGTAGAATGATCAGTCTCCACCAATTCTATCCACGTGCCTCACATTCTCTTCATTGGAGGATAGTTTTTAGATAACATGTAACAATCTAGTGGAGAGGTTTTCATACTGTGATGTTCCATTCTTTCCAGGAATTCACAGACAGCACATCAAGCCACAGTCTCTCTGGAACAGGAGGGTATGTGAATTCTGTTGCCTCCACCACTGAATTCACAATATTCCCTCCAACACACACAGTCGTCACCAGTGCCTCGTCATCAAACCAGCTGTCAGTTCCAGGAGATAGATCGTCTGTTGTTCGGTTTGAGCCTCTGCCAGACATTCGCCTGCCACAGCCTCACAGTAGACGTCCTGCAGCATTCAACAGTGCAGTCACCCATGGGCTGTCTTCACAGGACTGGTTTCGTAAGTACAAGGACACTGTATATGGGCTACATTTCTTCTTAGTATTAGATTAGAGTGTGGCCCATTCTGGCCTCTGAACCACAACAACTATGATCTCCTGTGCGCTTCCTTTTGGAATTAGCCTGTCAGCATTCCTACAGTTTGAATGAAGCACAGCACCCTACTTGCTGAGGCATTTAGATTGCCACTTGGCTTCCCAAGATGGAGTCACATGTGATAACATCTTAACTTAGTTATAACCTTACAGTCAATTTGCGCACATAAGGCTACATGGTTCATTAATGCTGTTCACCTCACAAGCTTGTTAGATCAGCTCGAGGCACATGTATTCATACCAGCGCAGCCAAAGAGGTTGGCTATTGTTAATAAGATAGTACAGTACTACTTTCAGTAGATGGCATCAAGTGTGAGTTACTGATATTTAGAGAAAATAATGTGGGTTTTCTGTCGAACTGTGTTTTCTTTCTCCCCCAAAAATAGCCATGATGTTTTTAGCAGGCAGTTCTATGGCAGTGTTTGGAAAGTCAAAGGGGTAACACATTTCATGTTGATTAATTTTCATATTTTGAAACTAGTTTTGTTTGGGTGTGAAACTTGGTCTCTGGCATTAAGGGAGGAACGTAGACTGAGGGTGATTGAGAACAGGGTGTTGAGAAGAATATTTTGACCTGTGTGGGATGAGGTGATAATAGGCTGGAGGAAACTGCATAATGAGGAGCTTCATAAATTTTACTCTTTGCCAAGTATAATTAGAATGATCAAGTCAAGGATTATGAGATGGGCAGGTAATGTGGCCTGAATGGGGAGAAGAGGAATGTATATAGGATTTTGGTTCTAAAGCCAGATGGCAGTCCAAGATGTAGGTAAGTGGATAATATTAAAATGGATCTTAGAGATATAGGGTGTGGTGGTATGGACTGGATTGATTTGGCTCAGGATAAGGACCAGTGGAGGGTTCCTGTGAGCACAATAATGAACCTTTAGGTTTCCAAAAATGTTAGGAACTTCTTGAGTAGCTGCACAACTGGAGGCTTCTCAAGAAGGGCTCGGCCACATGAAGTTAGAGAATGGAAGGTCTTCTATGCCAGGCTTATGTAAGAAATGCATAATTGATGGTATTCTCAGCTTTGGATCCATCTGGCTCACATTTTGAACCTGATCAATCTGTGTTAATGTTTACAGAAGATCCTCACGTGAATTTCCCAAGGCAGCAGTTGAAATATCTGCGTGAGTTGGGTCGTGGCTGGTTTGGAAGAGTAAGTAGCCATTGAGTTAAACGTCTGTGGGTTGCGTAGGATCAAAGAATGATCTCACTAGTTTTGTAAATTATTGACACGGATTTCTAAACTTGAATTCCAAATCATTTAAGCTTTAGTAGTCTTCAGACTTCATAGCAGCTAATGGCATATTTCATACGATTCAAGGTTTTCATGACAATGAAGATTCATACTTTTAGGATTACTATTTTCTGTGTTGTGACATCATGCAATTATTGGGTAGGTTAAAATGTTTTGGAGGAATGGGCTGCCTCAGTTTTCACTCTTCTTCCTTCAAGATGGAAGAAATAAGATAATCCTAAACATTGGCACCTATCAGATATACTACACGCATAAGACTAAACAGGGTGGTCTAGGGGTAAAAATCTAGACTTATGTTTGGAAGTTGTTTGGTTCAAATCTTGACTGTGACACCAACTATACTGACTGAGATTTTTCATGATTTTCCTTAGTCCATCCAGACAGATGCCAGGGTGGTTCTTCAGTTTGGTTGCAGCCACTTCCTTCCAAATCCTTTCAAAATTATTGTTCATCTATCATCTACCATCCTTATATTCAACTTCTTATTTCACCATCTTGCACACAACTTACATTAACATCTTAAAATTCACTTTGACTTTTAAGTCACTAGTGCACCACATGTTTCGACTGATATGTTCATCATCAGATGCTTTGAAAATTGATATTGAAAACTGTTGGCACTTCTGTCAATGAATACGGTCCAAAATTATACCCATTTTTATGTGCCCATGCGTTGTACGTTTGTAGTGCTGGGTGATTTCTCTCATGTGTCTTGTGCAGCTGTGAGATTGTGAAATTGGAAGTAAAAATAAGTTGCATGCAACAGGATAGTTCAGTACAGCATTATCGATATTGATAGTAATGGTAATTATACCACAAAACGTAAACATGTGTATCACAACACAGAAGACAGTAATCTTGCATTGAGAAGGATTGTTTGTGCTCAAATTCAAATGATTTGTAGGACTGGTAGCCGATAATAAGGCCAGCCTCAGGAATCATCAATTAAGATCGCTCTCTGCTTGATAGAATGTCTTTAAACCGTGAACTACATTAAATCAAGAGATAAGACTTGGATAATATGCGTGAAATCTATAGGTGTCTTCTAGTACAGTGTTCTTCAAAGTGAGAGCCAGGGCCTCCAAGGGGTCTGTGAAGCTGTCTTCTGGGGTCCACCAAAAGTGCTTGTAATCTGATTATAACACAAATGAGTTGATATTAAAAGCCCATATTAAATTACAAACATACAGCATAATATGAAGAATATTTGATAGACATTATTCAGTTAATTAGTAACTATTATTTGGAATTGTTAAATATATTTTATGTAGGATTTGAGGTTCTCACAGCAGTGGTTATGAAGAGTTCTGTTTTCTGGCATATAATGCCTTGTAGTCAGTTGACATTCAATGGACTATGTGGTATTATATCCCAGAAGATAGAATGTTACATATTTTTTAAGGTTTCAAGGACTCTTGCTGCGGCCTCCTAGGAGGACATAAAGCTTTCTTCTGGGGATCATTAAAAATCCTGATTGTCCGATTATCATATGTATAGCTTGATAAGAAGAATCTGCTTTAAATAACAAACATATGGTAGAATACATAAAACACTTAATACATAGATGTAATTAATTTTATTAAGAAGTATTTTTTTAAATACTAAATCACATTTCATATCTATTCTTTACATTTTTGAGGGGAGATGCCTCAAAAATTGTGATTCACATCAAGGAGACCTCAGAGAAAAAGAGATTGGGAATCTCTGTTCTAGGGAATGGTGTGTTGCTGTGTTTCCAACGATGTGTCTCTGTCTTGCAGGTGGTGGAAGGGGAAGCTCAAAACATTGTTCCCGAACAGAAAACTAGCAAAGTGATGGTGAAGATTCTGCATGAAGATGCGACAACGACTGACCAGATGTATTTCCTGCATGAGGTGAAACCGTACCGGGAGCTGAATCATCCCAACATCCTGAAACTGCTAGGTCGATGCTTGGAGACTGATCCGTTTCTGATTTTACTGGAGGCATGCCCCGGTGTAGGTTCATTCATTCTCTTTATTTGGGATAGCTCTCTCAGTGTAGTGACACAAGCAGACTGATTCAAGTGGTAACACTTCTGACTTTTATCTAGAATATACACTGCTCAAATTTAATCCAGGACACAGACGTTCCTGATTGATGTTTTTTGTGATGTTCCTCTATCTCTCCCAGCAGTTACCTGGATAATATCTCAGATTAGTCAATGACTGCTTCATTCCACCACATTTATAATTCATTAGCTAATTGCATGACTATTCAGTGCTGTAGAGTCTGTGCTACAGACACTCATGAACCATAAATAAATACAAGAAGTTTTGGGAGGAACTAATTGCCCAGTTTCCTTTGGTATGACGTGAACTGCGCAGAGAATGATGCATCCAACAATTTGTATGTTATTGTTTGCATCTTCGTTGCTGTGGGAACTTGTTTACCGAGCTGTTGCCTAGCAATGACGAGAACAATACACAGACACACAGAGATCAAGGTGATCCCATAAGTCGACTTTTATTTTTTGAAAGTAGGGAAAGTAGGGTAAAAATGGTCTACAATCTAGGCTGTAGGCTGTAAGGGCAGAGAATCAGGGTATAATTTCTGACAGTGGCAGGAGATTATTGTCTTCACATTGTCCAGACTGGCTGTGGGGCCCACCTAGCCTGTTGTCCAGTAGGTGCAATGGACTTTTCCATGGGGACTGAAGTGGCCACTGCATGATCCCTGATTTCCACTTCTGGGTAGCTTCTAAAGGTAGCCTTTAAAGAAGGACTTGGCTTCATGGAGTTCGTTAGTTGATATGTTGGTAACCATAACATCTAAAAGCCTTTCCGCATATTTCGTTTATCAGAATTCATGGATGGCCCTCAAATAAAGGACCCAGAGGGTGCCAGTTAATGACCCTAGGACTGATAGTGGGCCCATTTAAGGCCATTTTCAAGAGCAGAATGTATGGGGGAAGAAATGAAGTAGTAATAGCAACTAATTCAGAGGGTGTAGGTGAGGGGGGATGAAGAAGCAGAGGGGAGAGGATAGACTGAACAAAATGGGAAAGCAGGTGGATGCGGCAAGTTAACTATGATGCGTTGGCGACAGTCTCCCAGGCTACACAGGGTCACATCCTGGAAGGCAGTAATCTTGAAACTTGTATGGAATTGGAGACAACGAAAGATGATTCTTTGATTTTGTTACAGGGTGATTTGAAAAGTTTCCTGTCCCAGAACATCGCCACAGCGGAGGCTCTGAACCAACAGGGTGTCACCTTGCAGATGTGTTGCAACATTGCATCAGGCTTGCTCCATATGCACAACAATGGATTTGTACATACGTATGTTCCAATAGTATAACACTAACTGGAATGGCTGTTCTTTGTCTGTTTTTTTTTTTTAATTTGGTGGTTTTCAATCGTTCAAACCTACATTAATTAATCTTGTTTCGTTAGAGTTAAGGTTCTTACAGCGGTATGAAGAGAACTGCCTCTGGCCTGTGAGACTATGCAGTACAATATAAGTTTAGTGATGTTTGAGAGGAATGTACAGCATCCATCTTCAGGTTTGAAGAATTAGCCAAGTAAGCAACCAGCAAGGGTGCTGCTTGGCATACTCTCCAAGCCTGTAGATGTTAGCGATATATTTCCCTGAAACAATTTTTCACGCCAGAGTGTACATCACAAAAGCAGTACTAATAAATCTTGTTTCCATTTTTGGATGACAGTATAGACAGTGTCATGTAACTTCGAACAAGGCCTCACATTCCTAGTCAAATCCCATGCATAGCTTGTGGTGGGACAAGTTTCTTAACATTCGTTCTTCCACTTTCACAGACCCTCGAACCCAAACCCCTTGTCTGAATTTTTCTTCTGCGCATTCCAGGTTACTCTTGGTCTTGTTGAACGTTACATGACACTTGCTATACCATCTTCTGTTTTGATTAGTTTGCGATTATTTGGAGAACTTTTGTGTCACCATCTTTAGGGCAGGATTCCTGAACAATGAGAAAACCAAGTTTAAAGTTACTTCATGGTGGTGACTCATGTTCTAAGACAACTATTTTAGAGTTTGTGCAGTGTGTCAGTTTCACATCACGTCCAAGTAACTCAGTGGTAGCTTACTTTCATTGCTGTGGGACATCAGCCAGTTCAGGTGAATTCATCTACTTTGAGGGCTCCCATATGTAAACAGATGACTGTTGAAATAGTTCAGTTTTAGGGCAGGAGGTGTAGTTTACCAGTGCAGAAGGGTTGTGCATTTTTTTTTTATTTATTTTCAAATGTTTGATTTAATGATATGTCGATGAACTCAGGATGAGGTGGGCAGGTCATGTAGCACGAATGGTTAGACAAGGTATGTGTATAGGATATTGGCGGGAAAGGCAGAAGGAAAGAGACCACTGGGAAGACTAAGGCGTAAGTGGCTGGACAATATTAGACTGGATCTTAGAGAGATAGGATGGGATGCTATGGATTGGATAGATCTAGCTCAGGAAAGGGACCAGTAGAGGGCTCTTGTGAACACGGTAATGAACCTTAGGGTTCCATAAAATGTTGGGAAATTCTTGAGTAGCTGTAAATTGGCAGCTCCTCCAGAAGGGCTCAGCTCCATGAGTAAGTAAGTAAGTAATGTTATATTTTAGCGTCCTGTTGCACTGATTCACGTTCATGATGTGTATTTGTACCAGCAGTGCACACAATTTCACCTTTCTCTTCACTACATGTTTCAGCACTAATGTGCCATTATCAGGTGTCGTTTTATTTACGTCAAACCATTGCACTGTATGCCATCATGTCTCCTTTATAAAATGATTAAAATGTAAATATGTCATGTATAATAATAAAATGTATATATTAAAACTTTTCAAGATTTATCATCTATACGTCACACTTCAAATTCGCGAGTTACGTCAATCCTCTCCTATGGGTGTACTCTTCCTATATTCTTGTGTATATTGTGTCCTGTGTTGTGTCCTTCCCTTGTGACCCTTGTCACTGCGTGCACTGTAAGACGGTTGGTACAAATACACATCATGAACGTAAGTAAGTCGATGAAATCAGAGTTGAATTGGGCTGAATAATAAAATTTGTAAATATTAAGGTTATGTTTCAGTTACTCGCCTTCTGTACTATTACTTATTATTCGCATTTATGCCCCAACAGAGATCTGGCTGCCCGTAACTGCCTTGTAACCCCAGATTTATTAGTCAAAATTGGTGACTATGGAACTGGCATCGAAACATTTAAAGTGAGTAATGTTTTATATTTTATGAGACCTGAGATTCTCACAGTGATAAGTATTTCTTACTTGTAATGCCATGTAGTTCTGTAAATAGTACCAGTGTTTTGGAGTAACTTGCTTCCTCCCCCTTCAGGGTAGAAGACTCTTTTACGATTATCTTCATGTTCACTGCCATGAGAGCCTCAGATCTCACACTATAGTGTCACACTATGAACAGGCAGCCCTTGTTTCTTAAATTTTAAGTCATAACCCCCTGAGGTGTTGTGAAATTCTGAAGAATTGCTTTTAATTATGCTCGTATACAGGCACAGTTTTGGCAGTTTAGTAAAATTTGGAAAATGTTACAGCAGTGGGAAAAACATTTTATTAATTCTTTTGTTACTATACAAATTCCTTTTATAATTTATTGTACAGGTAGAGACGCTATGAAGCTGTTTAGGTTCCAGCTGTCACAGTACAGCATGATAGGGATCTGCAACAATGTACAAAATTGCATGTTTTACTGACCATACAGGAACATGTTATAGCTTAATGTAAAGGCTGTAAAGCTATTTAGGTTTCTGTTGTCACTGTATAGTTTAATAAGGACCTACAGCAGTGTGCAGAGCTGCACTTTGACCAATCAGCAAGGGTTGAGGATCACATAAATTTATATATTCAGTTTATTGCAATATCACAGAATTTTAAAGCCCCTGTTGTAAGCTAATTCTGTTTCCTTCATGAGTATGTAAGCTATTCACAGCCAACAGGTACAACATTTGCTGTTCTTATCAGGAGCATAATCAGTACGAACAGTGGACTGTTTGATATCATTGCACTTCAAGTACGTTCGAAGAATGATCTCACCTTGTCACTGTGTTCTCCTGTTAACCCTTTGCCATATTGCCTGCCCAAAACACCTTGAGGGCCTGAGGTCATTGGATTTTTCAGTTGACATAATCCTTCCTGCCACATTATCACCCTGAGGTCGACTCAGCCCCAAACAGAAATGAGTACAAGGAATGTTCCTGGGGATAAAGGGCGGCCAGCTGGTGCATAAGTCTGACACCCTCACCCCCATCTGTGAGCTGATTATCTAGAAAATGTGGGAGCCTCAACGTTTCAGAACCCCTTGGGCCTCCTCGGCCTGTTACAGGAATAGCTTGACCTTTTTGTTTACCTTTTATTGCACAGCTTACTAAAACTTAATATTAAATTAAGTCACTGCTGCCCATCCAGTAGCAAATTTTCTTGATAGAGCTTTACAGATAGTGCTTATTGAATGAGGTGGGCAGGTCATGTAGCACGAATGGCGGAGATGAGGAATGTATATAGGATATTAGTGGGAAAGCCAGAAGGAAAGAGACCACAGGGAAGACCAAGGCGTAGGTGGGTGGACAATAACAGAATGGATCTTAGAGAGATAGGATGGGATGTAGTGGATAGATCTGGCCTAGTATAGGGACCAGTAGAGGGCTCTTGTGAACACGGTGATGAACCTTTGGGTTCCATAAAATGCTGGGAAATTCTTGAGTAGCTGCAGAAGGGCTCAGCTCCATGAGTAAGTAAGTAAGAAAGTAAGTAAGCTTATTGAATATTCTAGGTAATTTTTCACTTATTTCTCACCACCTGTAATGAATAACTTAGACATGTTTGTAATTAATATGAATCAGTGATCATGTTCAGTATCTGACACACTTTTAGCAGTTGTTTCTGAAGTATGGTTAACCTGGCAACATTCAGTTTAAAGAAATGTTTATTAGCTCTATGTGTCCACTCCTTATTCATAGATATTATCACTGGATGAAAGGTATCTCTGTTGATGTATGGAAAAAAATATATTTTTATACTATGGCCCACAGCTGGGTACGTAAAATACAGAACAGCCCTTCAGTGGTCTTAAGTTGGACAAGCCTAATTTAAGCTAACTCTAGCACTGTGATATGGTGAATTTAAGTAGTACAGCAATCTAATTATAATAAAACATATGTGTGCCAGGGGTACCTATTCAGGACATCTGGTCATGTATTTGACAAATGATTCTGTTGCAGGAGGATTACTACTGCGCAGGAGAAGTGGCATTGCCGATCCGGTGGTGTGCGCCAGAGACCTTGCATTGCACAGATACTACAATTGAAACAAAAGAAGTATGTATGATCATTCTGCTTATCTGCTTAGTATTGTTGCATGCCGTGAATTCAAAGGGAACTTCCATGGAAACACAATAACAGTGGGCCGTTGCATAGGAACAGCCCAAAAACAGATGCGTTTCCCTGGAGATGAAAGGACAACAGAGGGTTCATTGCATAACAATGTCCAAGATGAGGTTATAAAATTCCAGCTTTAACAAGAGACAAATCAGTTTGTGTTCAACCTTCGAAGAGATCAGTCAGTAGTAGTCAGTCTTCAGTTTGGCTTCGACTATAGCAGAAGCAGTGATTGTGATACTGAAATTGTGAGTAAATATATGTGTAAGTGTAAAAATAAGTGTCCAATTAAAGAATTTGTTCCAATCCGAAGACCCATGCTATTTATTCATGTCATGTCATGTCATGTCACACAGCAGACAACCCACACTAGGGTCATAGAAGTGGGATTGGACTTACACACGTGATTGATATGACTGATAACAAACACCACATTAGACTGGTGTTAGAAGTGGTCAGATTGGACTAAAACACGCAATTAAGACAAACAAAAATGGACACACAGCAGATGATGGAACTCCTGCTGAAGGAAATAAGGGCCATGCAAGAAGACGAGAAAGCCTGGTGAGAAGAGATGACCGCCATGTGAGAAAAATTGGACGCCAATACACAAGCCTGGCTGGAAGAAGAAAAAGAGCCAACCTCAGTGGACATGAAACTTGAGGCGGCAGAACAAGAGGTCCCCGTAGAAGATGCCACAGTGATGCTGGTTAGAAGTCTGAAGAAGAAACTGTGTAAGGACCGAAAACTGGCCATGGAGCGCTGTCGCCAGATGATGGAACAGCCCCAGAATCAGGATTGGTGCCTAAAACAAGAGGCCATCGCCCACAGGGTGATGAGCCACGATGCTAAAGTGGCATGGCAGACAGAGGAAACCGACAGAATTGCCTGGCGCAAGAGAAGCATTGGCAGAAGAAACTATCAGGAGCAAGGATGAGGAAACAATCAAGAAACTTGGTAAAAGAGTAATGGTAAAATGTAATAATGTAAAATTGAATAATGAGAAGGGGATGAACAGCAACAGAAGTGCCCATTTTTCACCTGGAATGTTTTTTTTTTGGCAATACCAGAAAAGTTTTCACATATAAAGGTAAAAATGGAAATCATCTTTGTGGATAATTAAGCACCATTCCATGAAATATGTGGGGATTGGAGATATATCTCAATGCATTCTTAACCTGGGCTGGAGGTGAGTGATCACATTCATGCTCTGGCCACTTAACCCCAGAAAGAAAAGAGAGACTGTTGCCTGTTGGAGAGGAGAGTGGGTCGGTCCCAGAGTGGATCTGAGTACTAATGAAGAAGGTGAAACTCTCTGCCAACACTTGGAGTTAAATCCTAATTCCTCAGTAGTCCAGCCTGCAGTTTAGTCAGTATATTGATCAAGGAAACTAAAAAGGCAATAAAATGGAAATGAGGATTTATGTGAAGACCAAAAAACCCTGCTATGGCACTTACATATTGTTTAACAGCTGTGGCTGCCATATTTTGGCAACAGTATAGAGTGTTTTGTGTTACGTATTTGGCAGGATCAGAACACAGAAAGTGTACAGTCTTCTGGGATATTACATTGTGTAGTTTGGTTGAAATTTACTGATGTTGCAGAGAAACATGCTGCTTTCCTATTCAGGGGTAAAGCAGAGTAAGCATAGTATTCAAAGAAGCGTGGAGCAGTCAGTAAGTTGAGTGACTTTGTGATCCTGAAGATGGAAGCAGCATATTCCTCTGAATGTCAGAAAATACTAATCTACGCAGCATCACATCCCAGAAGAAACCACACTTTAGAGTCACAGCTGTGAGAACCTCAGATCTCACAGGAAGCAGAGAAGTTTCATTTTCATATATATACTGGATGAACTGGTAAGAATTTTGGTGATAGCATACTTTTTTATAACATTCACGTCTAATTGAAGTTGTGTTTGGCAGGTGACAGCGAGTGCGAACGTATGGAGCCTGGGCGTTGTACTATGGGAGGTTTGCGAGTTTGGAAAGTTACCATATTCAGATCTGAATGACGATGAGGTGATTGTAAAAGTGCTGGGGGAAGGCACCTTACGTCTGGGCTTGCCATCTCTGCCTTGTCCTCAGAGACAGAATCTGTACGTAAAAAAAAAACTGCATGATATCATGAATCATTGAAATACTTGTGCTTAGAATTCAGTCGAGAGCATACAGAACCACAGACAAAATTATAGTCTTGTATATTCTAATTTTTCTTTATGTTTTCAGACAGCAGACAAGATGACAGAAATGTTACTTAAATTCAGCCTCTTAATTCCTTCCTGAATCAAATTTTGATTTGTTACTGTCATTTCTAAATATCTGAACTGTGCCACATTTTCAAAGGATCTGTTAACTGTTATAAAAGGTTAATAAATTCATTCCAGTGTGACTGATAAAATGTTTTTTCTTTCTTTCCTTTTTAATCTTTCATCCTTGACATGATTTGGTCTTAAAGACCATCTTCAGAAGGGCATATCAGTACAGGCAGAAACTACTGTTACAATGTTTTTGGTCAATATCAGTACATCCATACAATATTATTACAATTCCATTAATATAAAATTTGATCCCTTAACAACTACAGTGACATGCATGAATACATTAATATATTTATAAATTATTACAATTAATCTATTTACAAGTGTGGTTTAAAAAGAGTTTGTTAAAATTTTTAGAACCAATTTGGTTCATGTCCTTTATAACAGTCAAGTATAACCACACAGCATTGTCCGAACAACAGGATGACACTAAAGAGTCCTGTTCACCAGATGATGGAACCACAATGTGGTAGACACTCAACTTCCTTTAAAGAGAAACAATATAAAGGACACGAACCAAATTGGTTCTAAAAATTTTAACAAAATCTTTATAAACCACACTTGTAAATAAACTAATTATAATAATTTATAAATATTTTAATGTACTCATGCACATCACTGTAGTTGTTAAAGGGTCAGTTTTTATATTCGTGGCATTGTGATTGTATTGTCTGTATGTATTGATATTGACCAAAAACATCGTAATAGTAGTTTCTGTCTGTATTGATATATCCTTCTGAAGATGGTCTCTAAGATTGAAATATGTCAAGGACAAAAGATTAAAAAGGAACGAAAGAAAAAACATTTTATCAGTCGCACTGGACGGAGTTGCTTAACCTCTTTTGATATATAGGCTAGTGTGACTGACCAGGATGAACCAAATCAAATCTGTTAACTATCTTTATGTCATGATTTTGCCTTGTATTTGTATTTATTGTAAGTTCAAGAGATCCAAAGAGGGATATAGAACATTATCATAAAATAATAAAATATCATAGAATACATACATACTCTGGTGATGAGACAGCAACATATACTTAGTTTTCTTGGCAATTACTTCTAGACCAATGTGCCTACTAGCATCAGTTGAAGTTTCTGTTTCTTCCTTTATGGTATTTGTGTTATCTCCAAGTAGATTCACATTGTCAGCATAGACCAGCAGCTGATGTGTCCCATTTCATTTCAGTCCCACCTTGTTTTCCTGGACCTTCATAATGGCATATTCTAAAGCAAAGTTGAACAGTGTGGGGTCTTATTGTAGTTTTGTCATTACTCCTATGACAACCCACTTCTTCGGAACAATTTGTTGGTCCTGAAAAGGGCCGTGGTTGCTGAGATGCTTGACCGGTGAGGTAGCGCGGCTCGCGCCGGTAGGGAGAGAGGTTAGTTGCAGTGAGTGGACTGGCCGCAGTGCGGCCGTGGCTGGAGGTTGCTTGGTCGCCATGCGGCAGGCGAGTTCGAGTTGCGTGGCTAACGCTGCGCGGTCGTAGGCTGCTGGTGAAAGGCTAGTCTTTGAGTGCGGTCGTAGGAGTGATGAGGCAGTGGCTAGGTTAGTGGTGGTGAGTGGGCTGGTTGCTGGAGGTTGCTTGGTTGCCATGCGGCAGGCGGGTTGGAGTTGCGTGGTTAACGCAGCGCAGTCGTAGGCTGCTGGTGAAAGGCTAGTCTTTGAGCGCAGTCGTAGGAGTGATGAGGCAGTGGCTACGCCAGATGCCCAGTGGGTCGGACAGGGACACGACCACCGGCAGGTCCAGACGAGGTGCCCCAGTGAGTCGGGTGTGAGAGAGCCAGAGTGCCGAGGCAGTCGTGCCTGGTGCAGCCTGTCGATGCCTCCGAAGACTGAGCGCTGGCGACGAAGCCTGCTGGCTGATGTTGCTTGCTGTGGCTTGATCGTAGACTGATGATCGACTGATGACTCGGCATTGAAGCTGCCCCTTTTTATACACTGCTCGGTGGGCGGAGCGAAACTTGAAATTGAGGAGGAAGAATCGATTGGCTAGCGTGCGTAATGATGTAGATGCAGGCTAGCAGGAGGCGCTGTATAAATGCGAACGTTTGGTGCAATTTGATTGGTTAGCACACGTGATGGTGAAAAGTGATGTGAAGAGTGTGTGTTGCAGAAAATGCGTGATAATGTGGGATGTTCCCACAACAGCATTGGCATTAAAGCATATCCCCTTGTTTTAGATCATTTTGAATAGGAAACTTATAAGACAAATATTTACCTATATGGACTAAACTATATGTTTCATTTAAACACATTTTAATCAGCCTGACTAGTTTTATGCTTGGACTGCAGAAGCACAGGGTAATTGTTGATAGCTATATACATACTACCCCTCGTTGGTGTCTCCACCTTATCGTGGTGAGGGTGTTTGAGTATGCCAAGGACCCTGAGAGCTATACCAGCGGTAGCGTAGCTACTGGCAGGGCCTCCCTTGCTGGACAGGTCAAAGGGTAGGCATCAGA